>NC_080056.1:9052178-9347178 GCF_026212465.1 Amaranthus tricolor
ATATATATATATATATATATATATATATATATATATATATATACATATATATATATATATATATATATATATATATATATATATATATATATATATATATATATATATATATATATATATATATATATATATATATATATATATATATATATATATATATATATATATATATATATATATATATATATATATATATATATATATATATATATATATATATATATATATATATATATATATATATATATATATATATATATATGTATATGTATATATATATATGTATATGTATATATATATATATAGATATATATATATATATATATATACATATATATATATATGTATACATACATATATATATATATATATATATATATATATATATATATATATATATATATATACATACATATATATATATATATATATATATATATATATGTATATATGTATATATATATATATATATATATATATATGTATATATATATATATATATATATATATATATATATATATATATATATATATATATATATATATATACATATATATATATATACATACATATATATATATATATACATATATATATATATATATATATATATATATATATATATATATATATATATTATACTTTAATCGGTCCATATATACTTTTCAAACACAATAAACTATTATAAAAGTATATGCAAACTATGCAAGTGATAAATTTGAATCTAAAACATTGCTTGATTATTTTTGATTAATTTTTAATTTAGTTATTTAAAAAAAAATTTTAATGGATTATTTATATACATGTGCTCTCACAGTAACTGAGTTTTGAATCCGTCACTACTTATTTATCAGATTTAATAGTCACATTAAAAACTATTTGATGTAATTAGTAGCATGTAAAACTGATTGTAACAATAGTTAAAAACAAGAGGAAGTATTACCAACGAAATTAATAAGACGTTAATTTATCACGTAAGATATCAAGAGAGACAAAAAAAAAAAAGCAAAAGGTTCATAGCTCGTTTTCGTTAAAAATAATTTAAATTTTTTTAAAAAATTAGTGTTGTGAAAATAAGTTCATCACTCATATATATTAGTCAATGCCCTTATTTTCACAAAACTAATTTACGATTTATTTATTTTGACCAGTCTCATTTATTTTAGATCATTTTTATTTCTAAATAATGATTCATTATTATTTTTTATTTTATCCATACATTTAACTTTTTAAATTTTATCCAAATAACTTATCCTCTCTTTATTTATTACCAAATATTTCTATTTTCTTTAATAACACTTTATTAATTACTTCGAATTTATGTACCTTAATCCTGGTGCCCTCAGCAGTAAAGCCCAGAATAATTGCTATTAGACCAAGAACACCAGCAACAACACATACTGCAATGCACTTTCCTTTCATTTTGTGTTAATTTCCTCTTATATTTTATTATATGCAAACTCTGAATGCAAGTACAAAGAACAAGTTTTATGGAACTATATATAGATGTAGCCAATAAATATATACATTGTCACCAAAGTTAAGCCCTGCTTAGGTTGGCATTAACATTATTAAACTTTGATTACAAAAACCATTTGCTATTATATACTTTAATGATGTCAAGTGGTATCGTCTCCTCTTGAAAGTCGGATATATATAAGGAGCGTTTGGCAAATTAGCTTATTGAGTAAATTTAACTTATTTTGATATAAATAGAGGGTTGGGTAGTCAAACCTGTTAATGCCAGTGTTTGGTGAATTAGCTGATTGAAACAGCTTATTGATACGAATAAGTTGTTTTTGAACAAGCTGCTTATAGCAGCGGGTTTAAAATCAGCTGATCAAACCAGTTAATAATATCAGCTGGTCAAATCAGCCACTATAATTAGCTATCAGCTACCAGCCATTTGTCAAACACCCTCACAAAATTTATGATTGATCCTTGATAGTAAACATAATCTACAATTTTATATGTATAAGAAATGCAGTCATGTACTAATTTATTATACTCAAACTAAGAACTACTTTCTTTGTTCTCTGATTTTATAGAACTATAGAAGTACTATTTTAGACCATCCTATTAACTTTTCCATACTATTGTTTTTGGACACGACTCCATTTATAATGCGGAACTAAGACCTAAGATTTATTTATCTTTTCTACATTAAAACTTACCATTAATGCACTAAGAACATGACTTGACCTACAATATCACAATATCCACTTTCCCAATTTTCTTATTCTTTATGACACCCCTGAAAGGTCATATCTAGCGAAGTAATTTCGGGGGATAGAAAATTATTACTTTTCACTTTAATTTGTTTCACTAATTTTGCATTATTTATTTTTTTTATCAATGGTTTTACTTTTATTCTTTTAATCTCATGCACAAATTTATATTTTCTTTCCATATTAACCATCTATGATCCTCCACTTGTTTGTCTCATTTTCCAACAGTTTAATTTCCCTTTCTACTAAATTTCATTCATTTTACACTAGGTGCAAAATGAGTGTGACAAAGGGAGTATATTTTTGGTTTTATAGAGTCATCATCATCATTGTACCTATTGTATCCCGCTCATAAGAATTATGATCAGAATCTAAAGAGGAAAGGGAAACAATAAATTCATACTCATAAAGGAGAATGTGGCTCTCTCAGCTCAAAAAGATCCTCACAAAGAAATTCTTGCAACAAAAAAAATTTAATGAAATAGAATTGACTAATCATTATGAATAGAATGGATACAATTTGTTTTTAATAATTAAAAAAAAATGGTGTTTGACCAACTTCTACTAGTGCAATAATCATATAGTGTAGAAGTATATGTAGTAAAAAATTTATAGTCTAAACTACTAAACTTGTCAATTAATCTCGGAAAATGCCCACTTATCAAAGAACAATTTCTTCACTAAAAAATGAATTAAGCTTACCCATCATAGTGAAGTCTTTGTTTTGAGAGTTGACAACGTTTCTTTTTAAAAGGCTCTATTATTATATATACAGGTCAATGCTTTGGAACATGCAAAACAACAGCTGCAATATATACCCTTATTAAGATATTTTTTTAATTACTACAACTATTTACAATAAACTTCTTCGTATTCATAAAATAAACACACTTAGAATATACTTCCTCCGTTTCATTATACTTGTTAAATTTAATTTTTTACGTAATCTAATGTTTTAATTTGATTATTCATATATTAAACTATACACATTTAAAAATTATAAAAAATTAATATTATGAAAATGTGCGATTAGATGATTCAAACAAGATCCCATTTAACTATATTTTTTTCACATTAGCTGTAATATTATATAAAATAAGCTTGAACAGTGAAGAGTGTCGATAATCATAAATGGAAAAAGTATAACATAAGGACGGAGATTTTAATCATAAGTTTAAACTTTTCTTGTCACGTTGGATTCTCATACCATAGAATCTAACTCAACCAAAAATTAGCTTGGAGGCATAAAAATAGGTTACCATTATATACTTTAACGGGTAACAATTTGCTTTATTTTATTAGTTTTGTAGAATATGAGGAAGTGATAATTTTAATATAAAGGTATGAAATAAGCAGCAATTTGCTCCATTTTCGTTGACGTCAACCCATTTAAAACCAGATTTTTAGCTAAATTCAAAACCAGGGTGATATAATATATCATCTTTACTGCATGTGCTTACAGCAAATCTTCAACGCCCTAACTCCAAGCAGAGTCATGCTCATTTATCACATAGTTACTTGTTATAACAATTCCCATTCTAGTTTAGTTGTTTGGACTCATGATCAGTTATTATAGTTATGTATGGCGATTAAGAATTCAAAATCATGAGTAACATTAATTTTTTAGAATAAATTATTAAAAAGTTATAAAAAATTAACAGAGTTTTGTTTGTAATATAAACCCACAAAAATTTATTACTCTAAATTGATCTATACAAGCAGAAAAGCACAATAATAATCCGAAAGTGTGAGAAATGATTGGAAAAACTGTAATTCCTATAACAATAAAATTGAAAAATGCTAAAACTAATTTTTTTAAAAATTCATAGGTAGCACGTGCTACCTAATGTTTAAGTGTAGATCCTCCTATAGTTATGTTTAGGGCTTATGACCCCTTTAGAGGTTAAGATTTGAGCTATAATTCTTTTGGATTAAGTAAACCACATAATATATTGAAGCAAATGTGAATGATAACTCAAGAATGAAAACTTAATGATAGTGTGTGTTGTTTTTCTATTCAATAAAGTACCAAATTTATACAGCCTAAGATGACAATAAACTAGGAAAGAATATTTACATATTGCATTATGCCTAATTGGTAGCCTAGAATCAAGCAATCAATGATATGGTCAAGGATTACATTAAATCAATCTAATATATTGCAATATTGACAGAATATATTGCTAATACCCTTCCTCAAGTTGGAGCATAAAGATTGGAAATACCCAACTTGACAAGCAAAAAATGAAATTGTGAACAACCCAAACCTTTGGTGAGAATGTCAGCTAGTTGTGATGTCGTATGAACGTGAGCAGGAGCAATAGTACCTCGGATGATATCATCACACTCAAAATGACAATCAATTTCGATATACTTTGTCCTTTTGAAAAATAGGATAATTAGCAACATGAAGAGCTGCTTGACTATCACAGTGTAAGGGAACTGATGCATTATGTTCAATGCCAAGACTTTGAAGAAGACTTTTCAACCATAAAACTTCAGAAGTAGCGGAAGCTATAGCACGATATTCTGCTTTAGCAGAGGAACATGAAACTGTTGCTTGTTTCTTTGTTTTCTAAGACACAGGAGAATTCCCAAGAAAAATGTTGTAATAGAACGACGACTAATTGGGCATTTTACCCAGTCCGTATCACAATAGGCTTCTAAAACTAAACTAGAATCAGTGCGAAGAAGAATACCTTGTCTAGGACTGCTCTTTAGATAACGTACGACTCATAAAGTAGCATCCTATTGAGATTGAGTTGGACGTTGCATAAATTGAGATAAAATATGAACTGAATAGCAAATCTCAGGGCGTGTAATAGTGAGATAAATTAGTCATCCCACTAAACGCCTATAACTTGCAGGATTGATCATAGGAGTGTCGGAAGCAAGAGCGAGTCGATGATTCTCCTCCATTGGAACACTAGTTGGTTTAGAACTAAGCAGACCTGTTTCCGTCTATATGTCAAGAGCATACTTTCGTTGGCAAAGGAAAATTCCCTTAGAGCTGCGAGCCACCTCAATGTCAAGAAAATACTTCAGTTTACCCAAATCTTTCATATGGAAACAATTACTAGGATAAGCCTTCAACTCTGCAATGGCATTACCATTATTACCAACAATAACAAGATCATCAACATATACAAGAATATGCAAAACAATGTCCTCCTTATAATACACAAATAAAGAATGATCAAAAGCACTATCCGAAAAACCATATGCACGTAAGGCAGCTGCCAACTTTGCATACCGACAACAAGGAGCCTAACGCAAACCATACAAGATTTGTGTTGGCGACATACCTTCCTCGAAATTCCATTGCTAAAACCAGGTGGTAAACGCATACATACCTCCTTCACCAAATCACTATGAAGGAATGCATTATAGACGTCCATTTGATGTAGTTTCCAATTATTAACAGCGACATTTAGTAAGAAAAACACGAATGGTAACCATTTTCACAGTAGGAGCAAAAGTTTCAGAAAAATCAGTGCCCATAATTTGACGATTGCCAAAAACATCTAACTGGGCCTTGTATCATTCAACTGAACCATCAGATTTTTTTTTATTCGAAACACCCACATGCATCCAATAGCGGTTTTATCATAGGTAAATCCTCAATAATCCAAGTATCCTTAGCCTCCAAAGCTACAATTTCTTCTTCCATTGCCTTTTTTCATCATGGATCATTCATTGCTTGTTTGAAAGATGTTGGTTCCATATCAGTAGAGATAGCTGCAAGAAAGTGTCGATGTGCAAAAGAGAAAGCATTACTATTTGCATAATGTGCTAAAGGATAAGGAGTACCTGAGGTGGGGATCGATGTGGGTGAAGCTTCAGGAGGTACCGAAGTCGTGTCAGTCTTCTTGCTAACGTCTTCCCATCGTATATAGTCCCTATGACGAGTATTAGTAAATTTCTCGCACTTACCACTACCAAACTCATTATCACCAAAAAAGTTTTCATCATTAATAACTCTTATTGCATGACCATCAAGATTTGTTGACTCACCTATACCAAAAGCATCTCTATGACAATGCTCATGGCATTCTGTACGTACTATCTGAGGTATTGTGTTGAGGTGCGTGGGGAATGTCATCAAAAGAGTTAATTGTGCCCCATCTTGTTGTTGTGTGTCATGCACAACATCATTCATATCACAAATATCTTTATGAAGAGTTATTAACCTCATCAGAGTACAAGGAATGTAAGAGCTTTAACTTCATGGGATCAGCTAAGGGGAAAGTTTCTTCAAAAAGTAATTCATAAGGAGCCTGTCCAAAAAGTAATTCATAGGGAGTTTTCCTTTTAGCACGCAAGAGGGAGTTCTATTGATCAAATAAGTAGCGAATAATACACATTCACCCCAAAAATCAAAATAGGTAAACACCCTTGAAAACGCAATGCTCGTGCAACATTAAGAATGTGTCGATGTTTTCGTTCTACTCTAGCATTTTGTTGAGGTGTCGCCACCATGGAGGCTTGATGAATTATGCCATTCTCTTTGAAATAAGTTTTAAGACCATTAAACTCCGTCTCGTCATCACTTCGCATTACTTTGACTCTTTCCCCAAACTGAAGTTCAATCAAAGCAAAGAAATTTAACATTAAACAAGGCACTTTATTTTTAATCTTCATTAAATAAAACCACACACTTCTAGAAAAATCATCAACAATGGTTAAAAAATAACAAGAATTACAAGCACGATTCTCGCGATAAGGACTCCAAACATCACAATGTATTAATTTAAACAAACTAATTGCCTTATTTTCACTTAAAGGAAAAACATTACGAGTTTGCTTGGCTCTATGACAAATATCGCAAGCCGTAATATCAAAATTTATTTTATCCCTAGTAATATGAGGAAGATGCCCCATTGTCTGCAATGAAGGGTGTCTAAGTCTCTTGTGCCACATTTCAAATATAATAGCCCTATTTTTAAACCTCTTTTAATCTTAGCTTAAATAGCCTTGAGTATGAATTAGTGCTAATAACTTATCTTGTTATTTATCCTTAAGTGCCAAATATAATGAGGGTTTAATTTTTTTAAAAACTTTTAAGTTGAATAAACCAAGCCTTGTTTTGTTTAATGTTATTATTATACTAAAGTAAAGATTTTCAATGTACTTAGTTTTATTAAAGTTTATTTGAATTACTATAATAACATAAATTTCCTTCTAAACTTGATTGATTTGATAAATATAATAATTTAGTATATTATTATAAAGCTTTATATTATTTGCAAATGTCTTCACAAACTATGTTGACAAAAGTTTATTTTAAGTTCTTTAACAAAAGTACTTATATTTGAATCTAAAGAAAATATGTTCATTTAAATAGAAAAGATTATAAAAAGATTTTATAATGATGTTATAGTCTTTTTGGTATTTAAAAGTAATTTTTGATTATGATTTTATATTAGTTTTAAAAAAATATACATCATTTCCTAAAAACAAGGATTTCAGAATTTTGCTTGAAACAATGAGGTGACTTCTAAAATAATTTTAAAATAGTAAATAAGTATATTTTAATCTCATCTTTTACCATATCATCCTCATGCATTCTTATTGAAGATACCAAACCATTAAATTAAGGTAGCTTGTGGTATAATTAAAGAAAACAGTGTAGATTTGTACAAAAGTCAGGTTTCAGTGATAGTTTTGTAGGGTCTGAAAGATACCCTAATTTACCTAAGCTATACCCTATATAATTGAGTGCTACCACTTGGAACTTTTCCTAACACTCTAAGCTTTCTATAGATATCTTACACGTCCGTATTATCCCTCCATAAATGAGAGATTCATCTCATCTTTCTACCCCTTCACCTCAACAGTTTCTGGCAGCTTATATACCTTCAATAAATCATCCTTTTTCTCCAAAAATTCTCTTAATAAGTGCCTCATATTTTTATACTATAATATTGTAGACATCCTAAGCTTTCCATTGATACCTCACACGCACATATACAAGGTCTATAAGTCCCTCATCCGCACAATATTTTTATACTATAATATTCTAGTATTATTTCTTTGGGAGCTTGGATTATTATTCTTAAAACCTTGAAGATTATTCTTGGAGCTTATTTTCTCTTATTTTGGAGTTCTATTTCTTATTATTTCTCTTGCATCCTTGGTGGCTCATGGTACACACTTCTTAACCTTCTTAATATGTGATATTTATATTATATTTACTTGAGTATGGAAAGATATGACAATATGTTAGATTGATTAAATTTTATCTTGCATGTTCACTTAAAGTAAGAATAACACATTTTTTGTGTTAAAAGTAAAAATAAAGTGTTTATTATAAGTTTAAGTATATGCATGTTATAAATTGAAAACTTATGATATTTTTATATATATTAATGTTAGAAATGTTATTTATATGTTTATATTATAAATTTTCAAGTATTGTGATTATTACCTGAAATCGGTATTAAATTAAAGTCACAAAAGAAAAATATATAAATCTAAAAATTTTATGAATTTCTATTATGTGTATTTTCACTTTAATGTTCATGCATGTAAATTTTATGAATTTCTATATGTAAAAATGCGTAAAAATGGTGTTTTGTGATGTTTTTGTGACATTCTTGTTGTGAATAAATTTTGTGTGAACTTAGTAAATTTAGGAATGTATTTTATATGAACTCCACAGTAGATAAAAGTTTGAAAATCATTTAGGCTCATTTCCTTAAAGTTATTTCATTAAAATGGTTATTTATGGAATTTTAAGTAATAAAATATGTACTATTATATAATAGGGGGTTAAATATAATCTTAATGGATAAAAAAAATTTATAAAATCATCTTATTATGTTTCCTACAAGTTTGGACCAGAATATAAACTTTTGGTATTTTTCAATGAATTTTTACTGTGTTTTACTACTTACTGATAAAACGTAAAATGTTAAAATATAAATTAATTACTAAATCAATTTATTTCAGGCTATAATTTTTATGAGACTCTTATATGGGCAGTAGGTTTATAATTTGATTATTGGATAAGTTTATATGACCATTTATGGACCATTGTAAATTTTAAATAAAATGATAATTCTAAAAACGATAAAATATGAAATAAATACTAAATGGACTATTTTGGACTTGAAATTTTTGTGAGACACTCTCATATACAGTAGGATCATATGAGGACCCTTGAAAAAAAAATTTCGTGGGCCTTTGTGGACATTAATAATTTTATGTTGGTTTATCGGTAAATTGGCCAAACAATTTAGTTAGAATCCATAGGCTTGTTTTTCTTTAACTTTATGGTCTAAAACTAACTTCATATAGCTTCTGGACCTCTAATATATTTTTAGAATATTTTATTGGTTATTATGAATTTTTAATTAATTTACATGTTTAATCGATGAAAATTCCTTAATAAATATTATGAAATATTTTCCTTTAGTTTTATAAGTTTGTAGTGTTGTAGATAACTTATATAGCCTCTAGAACTTTGTTATAATTTGTGAAATTTTATTTATTGATAATCTCTTAATTATTGAATTAGTATATATGTTGACTTTTCCCTAAGAGGATGTTGACTTGGAATTTGACTAGACTAGGGTCGACTAATAGCAATGTGAAATAGATAACATGGAGTCTTGTTTGAAATTATGTGTACTTTGATGAATGATCTGATAGTAAGGAAATATCGAACCACGGACCGACGTGTAATCTGACGCCCGTGTTTCCCGGCATGTAGAAATGCGGGGTTAGACAGGGGGACCGAGAGAGTCTTATCCTGTAGAAGCTCGAGCATAAATATTGGTGGAGCGACGGCTCCCATCATAGTTAGAGTTTGGAATATGTTCTTTCTCTAGCCAGACCCTTGCATACATCAGAAAGTCATTATTATGTGTGCTGTGCAAATATGATTTTGGATCTAAGTAGATCCATTGGATGACACTTATAGTTACCAAGTGTAGGTGACTGTAGCAAAGATATTTATTTACATTCATGTGATGAATGTAAAAAATTGTTGAAAGTATTCGAGGACTGAAAATGAGAAACGAGAACCGAGGAACTTAAAATCAAGGATTGAAATGTAATTTGCTTATCTTGTGAATATATTATGATTGTCATAGTATTACATTGTTGAGGAGTTTGTACTTGGCGTTAGGCGCTGATTCCGATTCAACCGGCTGTCATCCGTATCATGGATGGCAGTATTTTACATAAGGGTTTAGCTTCAAAATCGATCCGGGCCGAAATATTTATTTTCTTATCAAGGATTTAGCTGCATTTTATTTTACTTATTGGTGACTTAGCATTTATGCTTTTATTATGTTTTGAGAAAACAATATGTGTTATTCTCTCAATTGTAATATTCTAAATTTATGTTTTTAAAAGATTTTAAATTTTAATGGATTTTAGTAGTTTGAAATTTAAGACTTTTTCATTATTTATTGTAAACATAACTATTAGTGTGAATTATATACCTGGACTGCTGCGCCTGTTACATCAAAGGTCTCTTTCCCAGCCACGACATTGACACGAGTCGGTTCCCTTATTGTCATCCATTAAAGCCCATCTACAAGCTTACCCACACCAATCTTCATCGTCGAGGCTAGGGCTGCACACGGTCCGGTCTGGTCTGGTTTGACAGAAAAATCAGACCAGACCAGAAATTCCGGTCTGGAAATTTTCCAGACCAGTTAAAAGACCAGACCGGACCAGACCAGACCGTTCTAGAACGGTACGGTCTGGTCTGGTCTGGTCTGGTCTACGGTTTTTTTTTTTTTTTTTTTTTTTATTTAATTGAGCTACATCCAAAAGGGATAGGACAGATATATAGCTACTATTGTAAAATAACAGATAACTACTCTATTTCAAATGCAGAAGGACCTTATCGAAGATTCAAGAGATTGATAGTACTGTCAGTAGAAAGGGTAGCTAAGAAAAGGGAATGAGCAGGGGAAGGGAAAATGGTGATAATTATACAAGTGGAGATGTGTAGGACAAAGTGAAGTTGATTGGTTGATAGTCCAGGAACTTATTCCTAATACATATCAAATTTGACCACATAATCATCCTCCTTGTCTAAGCAAATAGCAGAAAAATAGAGCAGCGATTATCATGAGTACTGAGTAGTTGCCTAACCCTAATCCCCTAAAATTTGATTTTATTACGGTTTTCCGGTCCGGTTTGGTTTTAATATTTTAAAACCGAGACCGAACCGTAAACCGTATTTTTTTAAAAAAAAAAAACCGGACCAGACCATTTAAACCGTAGACCAAATCAAATATTTAAATTCCGGTTTGGTTTACGGTTTAGACCAAACCGTGTTCAGCCCTAGTCGAGGCATGGTCCTATATAACACATTCAAGATTAGTGAATAGTATGCTTAATTGTCTTGTTGATAAGAGTTGAGAGATTGATATCAAATTGCAATTGAAAGTGGGCACATAAAACACATTAGTCAAAACAAGGTCATTATTTATCTTCACACTTCCAACCTTAATAGCTTCTAAGCTACTTCCATTAGATAAACCAACAGCAACAGGATGAATAGAGCAACAATTATCAAATAAACTATCATCACAACAAACATGAATTGATGCACCTGTGTCTACAATCCAAGTATGAATACTCTTACCATTCAAGCGGATATGGTTTGTAGTAGCTGATACCTCACCGAAAATAGCATTTGCCTTTGTTGTCCCCGATCCGTCTTTTTCGCGACTTACACTTAAACTCACACGTTTTCGACCTTCCGAGTATCCATATTTCTCCCAACAACAATCCTCAAGATGTCCATTTTTACCACAGTAGGTGCACTTCCAAGGAGAACGTGCAGCCCCCCATGCTTCGAATTTTGAGATACATTTTTTTGAATTGCAAATGCCATTGGAGTTGTTGCATTTGTTCTTCTCTTGTTTAGAGTCCGAACTTCTTCTTCTTGCACAAGTCGTGAGTACACAACATGTATAGATGGTAAAGGTTCAATTCCCAAAATGTTTGATCGGGTTGTAGCATAGAAAGGCTCAAGACCCATCAAAAATTCACGAACCTGATTTGTTTATGCTCAAGACCCATCAAAAATTCACGAACCTGATTTGTTCTGCGCCGATTACGAAGAGTAGCATTGAGCCCATACTTACAGCCATTGCACAAGCATGAAGGTAAAGCATGATAGTCATTTACTTTATCCCATAGTTTCTTCAATCTTCCATAATAGTCCATTATGTACTCCTCATTATTTTGGTTACAAGAAGCAATACCAGCCTTCAACTGGTAAATCTTCACGCCATTTCCAATGAAAAAACGTTGGCAAATGTCTTTACATAATTCTTTAGCGGTGTCACGATATGATATTGTAGAGTGAACGCTTGGATCAATTGTATTGAAGATTCACGCTACTATCATATAATTTATTGTCCACCACTCATCAAGATTCGAACTGTCTTGGGGTTTTTCAAAAGTACCATCAATAAACCCCGATTTTCGTTTTGCGCCTAATGAGACACGAAATCCTTTTGCCCATTCTTCATAATTTGATCCTTTGAGAACAAAATGTGTGATAACTACCCCAGGACTATCATTTGAAGCAAGAGCATAAGAAGGATTTGGCCTTTTTGTATTGCCATCATCCTTATTTTCAAACGGCTCTAGTACCATATTGAAAGCTAATGTGAATGATAACACAAGAATGAGAACTTAATGATTGTGTGTTCTGCTTTTCTACTCAATAAAGTACCAAATTTATACAGCCTAAGATGACAATAAACTAGAAAAGAATATTTACGTATTACATTATGCCTAATTGGTAGCCTAGAATCTAGCAATCAATGATATGGTCATGGATTACATAAAACCAATCTAATATATTGCAATATTGACAAAATATATTGCTAATATAATAACATATAACTTACTTAGTTAATAAGTAAGTCAGATTGTTACATAACACTCCTTTCTCTTATTTGGCTAATCACCCTGGTTTTTCCTCTCTAAGTTCAACTTGTAATCTAAAGAAACACAGATTCAATTCCCATTGCATAAAAAGCTTAAATCTAACATGGAACAAAATAGCATTCGCTTTGATTAGGAAATGTGCGATCATCGTTCATCAAGGTATAAATGTACATTTATATCCCGAGTCCAGACTCTTACAACGGAGAAAATTTGACAAGGGTCGATTCTAGATGGTTCTCAGTTCGCAACATAATGTTGTAATACAAATAATCACATTCGACAAATGAATAATGATTGTCTCGTAAATGATCATTTACAGGTGTACTGATAAGGATTCGTATTTTTCTTACTGAAGGCCATAAACTAGCAATGCTCCGACTGCACCAATACCAGCAAGTAGCCCTATGATTACTCCGATAGGAGGCAATGCGCCACCGACTGCCTTTCCTGTGTTCACATCATAGCGCGCAAACCTCTTCTTTGGAGCTCTACACTGAGGGCAAGCATAGTCTTCAGGCTGTAGAACAGGCAGAACAAATTTGTTCAGATTTGAGACAAAATTAAACATTTTAGCAACATTAAGGTGGTGCAGATACTGGCGGGGCCGGGCCTAAATAAATATGGACCGGGTTAGCTTAGGGCCCTTGAAAAGCCCAACCGACGCGTTTTTATTAATTGAAATTATTATTATCCCCATTGATCAATTTATAATAATTAAATTATTGTTTATGATAATTATATTGTAATAACGTTAATAATTCCTATTGGCATTTGTCATTTATAATAACACAAAATCTTGTATGAGACGGTCTCACCGTGAGACGCGCCTCATATTTGGGTTAAATAGCCCGATAAAACAAAGTTTTAACGTATGAACTTATTTTGAGGCCATCTCACAGAGAGATGGTCTCTACAAGAATATTGTGAGACGGTCTCTACAAGAATAGCTCTTCTAATAATTGTGGTAGAGCTCGTTTTTTTCTATTTATAAAAATCTGTTTTCGGCTCATATTAAACCCTTTTATAATCCGCTCCATTTAACTGTAGTAGAGCCCGTTTTTGGTCCGACTCACTTTCTACTCGGCCCTTACAATAACCTTATAAAAAACAGGCGGATAAGGACTCTAAATGAAGGTTCGGCCCGTTGAACAACCTTAGTCAACATACAATAATAGAGAGATTAAGAAGCTTGCCTGCTCTTCAAAGGGTTTTGATAAAGTGTATATGAATCCACAATCAATGCATATGTGAGTTGCTCTGGCCTGCAAATTTTAGGGGAATCTCATTGACATGAGTAAAATGTGCATACAATTCTACAAGAGGTGTAATGTTAACGCCTTCATAAACGCTTGCCTTTTGGGCATCGGTTAGCTTTCGACCAAAACGGGGAGGAGCAGGACGTTTCATGAGCTTCTTCACATCAACTTCAGGACCCCTATCAAAAAAAGCAGAACATGAGAATTCAGAACCAATATCAATAAAAATACTAACAAATGATCACCAAACCCAAGATGATAACCGTTAAAATTGTTGGATATACTTCACAAGTGAGGAAGATCTCACATTACTAAAATAGTGGATTGTGGATTTGCATATAATACTTGGTGGGTAATCCTCTTAATACTATATGGTTTTGAGAAAGAGTGAGCCTCATTGGGTGTTATGTAATTCAACGCTCATTAATCCATGGGTGCCCCGTGAGTGTGTCCAATCTAGTGGGCCCAAGAGTGATTATATGACGAATTGTCACGGCCTAACAAGAAGAAGGGTGTAAGATCAATGATTCCGTCAGCTTTAAGACCAACAGGCAACATCAACCTTATGATTCTTGAAGCATGTACTTAACTTATGGTCTCATGTCACAAATAAATCCAAGTATTTGAAGAGAAAGGACATAATGGAATAATGATTTAGTGAGTAGTGATGAATCTATTTTCTTATATTTGGATATGCATTATTTCATAAGGGGAAACAAATTAAAAACCAATGAAAAGATACAATTCTCACATAAACTAAATACTTCCAATGTTGAAAAGACTGAGTGAAAACACAATTTTATTTCTCTTATGACCTATTTTTATTGTTCACTCCTATTTACTTCATTTCCTTATCTTCCATTGTGACATAGCTAAAAGCTTTCCTCTAAGTAGTAGTGGGTTTATTACTGCCAGTTGAGCTCACAATACTGCACATTTAGGAGCTGTTTGGTATATGAGGTGAAATGGAAAGGGAATGGAATCAGAAAAAATGGAGTAATGTAATCAGTAAGCAATACTTTATATACTTGTTTGGTTTTACCTAAGTAACGGAATCAAATAATAACAGGCAATAGCTCAAAAATCAAATTATTGTTCTTCTTATTGCTTCTTTCACCCAGTATTCTCTCTCTTCTCACAACCGCCATCTCTGATCTACTCTTATATCTAGCATTTATCTTCATTTTCTCTTTCCGAAAACTTAATTATCTCAAAAAAATTGTTTTATATATCCACTGCCATCAAGACGTCATGCCAATTAATATTTTCATCAAGAAGAACCCAAATTATTTGGATCTTTCCAAATTCTGTATCCTCAACAAAAAACGAAAACATATGATAGATGTTGAATTACAAACCTTACATTAGTATAGGTTCATTTGAGGCTTCCATTTTTGGAATTTTGGTTTTTAATTTTACAATATCTTGATGATAGATTGGTTGATTGTGGTTGAATTACAAACCTTACGGATCTTTCCAGTGAGTGGTTGATTATGGTGGTAGATTGGTGGTTGTTACAGTGGTGGCCAGGTTTTAGAAGTTTGGCAGTTGTTGGCTTATGGGATAGGGACAGATTATTTGGTTTGGGCGAGAAAGAAGGTCAAATAACCACAGAGCTGAATTATTTTCATTGAATTTGTTTTCTGTGATATCTGACCGGTAACTGTGTAATGGTATTGATTACCTTAAACAAACGGAAAGGGTTAACAATTTCTTAAACCAAACAAGTAAGAGATTGGCTTAATAGATTCCGTTTCTTGAGTCTGATATTTGCATACCAAATAGCCCCTTAGATTTAGGCAAGAGCTTTGTAGTAGACCAGCAAAGATAGACGAAAACAAACCAAAAAAATTGATTACTATGAGTAACTTGCGAATTCCGATACAATAGAGAGAACAGAACCTTTGATGCTCATTGGATCATCATTTTTGTTATAGTTATCTAAATGTCTATGGAGTTTATCGAATATATTCTCTTTTTTATTACGAGCAAACTTGGTTTGCCAAAAATTAAGATTGCAAACAGAATCAAGAAAGTAAATGTATTATTGGTTGCTTGTTTTATTACATCAATAACCAATTCCATTACAAGAAGGAAACCAATACTTCTCATTTGTTACCTTTCCTCCACCAATTGTAACAACTGATCTTTCTTTTCTCTTTGTTTTTCATTGTGTCACCCTCCTCCTCCTTTCATCTTCATTTCCATTTCTCAAGTGTAATAATTTTCATTATTTATACCAATATCATGTGTATATTTTAAGACCTACAATCAACCCCTAGTCATGTTGTAGAATCTATGCAATTTGTAGACTACATAAGTCGAACATTTAAGCCTAACACAAATTGTTAAGTTTAGCTGGATTCATTGTTGATGTCAACATATAATCGAGAGATTACATCCCAAACATATGACAATGGAAGAAAGGGCTCCAGTGACTTATAAATGGGAGAAACCATCCCAATCCCAACACAAATCCTTAACTCTTTGATTCATCAATAACAAATCCAAACTCATCAAAAGCACAAAAATTGAACAAAAAGGAATACCTATTGACAACAAAGTAAACTGAATCAGGCTTAGCTTGTATAGCAGTTTTTGTAAAACCAAGCTTTTCTGCAGGCCAAAGCTCTTCACCAAAAAAACTGCTAGTATAAAGCACCTGATCACCTGCTTTAAGCCCAGCTTTTGCAGCATTTCCACCCCCATCTACTGCCTATTTCACCAACACATCCACCAATATACTCAAATTTTCTCTTCAAAACACCCAAAATTTCAAACCATTTAACAATTTAGTCAATAAGATTAAAAAAGACAAAAAAAAGTGGTTGTTTACTTACAGCAATGACAACTCCTCCACCAGGTTTCTGACCAAGTGTAAGACCCAATGGCTTATCAACTTCAACCTCAATAGTTTTAGCAGCACCAGCAGCTTTTGCAGTAATCTCAAACCCTCTTCTAAATCTTGTTAAATTGCTTTTTCTCTCTGCTACAAGTGAACTAAAGATGACCCTTTTTGCATCTTGCAGAGAAAGACCATGAAAATTTGTTTTCTATGTCAAACAAGAAAAACCCAGTTAAAAAAAAAAAGAAAAAGTAGAAAAAAAAATTATCAGCAACCAACTCAACCAAAAATTTAAGCCGATCGTTGAGGCCCCAAGAATATCTTATATACTCTAACAAAAATAATTTGCAAATTATATTTTAACAAAAATAATTTGCAAATTATATTTTTAAAGTTTAGAACTTTTACGAATTACAGTTCTAGTGTTTATTTTTTACAAATTACAAGTCACCACAGCACTGTCATATGATTTACCGATCTTCTTGCAAATCACGAATAAAAAAAGTGAAATATGGTTGGTTTTGGCTATTTTAGAGTTATTTTATGCGAATTGCGAATTTAAAAACTGAATTAACTGACACATCATATTAACAATATCAAAGTATTAAACAGGTTCAAAATTGGTGGTCGAAATTTTAAATTAAGTTGTTAGACTTTTATGTTTTTTTTTGGCCTAGGCCTCTAAACTTATACTTTAAACTTATACTTTAATTGGTGTAATTTGCAAATAAATATTAAAATAGTAATTTACAAGAGTGCTAAACCGAAAAGAAACTAAAACAAGAAAAAACCCAATTAAAACAAGCAAAACCCCAGTTAAAGAAGAAGAACCCAAATAAGATTAGAATTGGATGTAAATAATTATGATTGAAAGATGGAAAATTGGGCAAAAATGGAAGCAAACCTGAGAAAGATGAGGCAAGCATGGCTTAGAAGAAGAGGAGGATTGAGTCCTGGTGGAGAAGGCAACAGAACAAGAAGAGGAAGCTCCTGCCATTACTGAAGAAGCCATAATGAAGGAATTTTGAGGGTAAGATGAGAAGAAAAAGATGAGTTATGAAGTACAAGAATCAGAAAATGTTTGAATATTGTGAGATGAGTGAGTTGTGGATAACAGAGCTTCTGGGTTCTGATGTTGGTGGGTCTTCGTGGCACTGTAGTGTTGTGTGGCGTGTGGAACAACTAAGAGAGCTACAAGCATAAAATGTAGTACTCCAAATGCTAGGACCCTTTAACGATTGGTTGTGATTTGGGAATGTGTGATGTGTAGCCGTTGAAGCTTCTAATTCTATTGGTGGCTTGACAATCACAAATTCTATCAATATTTTATGAATTTATTATTTATTATTAGGTTGAGTGGTTTTATATTCCTCACATTTGTATCTTGTGAAAAATTGGTGAAATTTAGTAAAAAAGAAAATTAAACTGAAAAATAAGATAAAAATAAATAGAGGATAGAAAGATGGTTAAGATGAAAAGAGAGTATAAATTTTGGAGATATAACACCCTTATAATTAGGTCTAATTTTAATTTAGGAAAAACACAAACCAAACCTAATCATGAAAGCGTTACCGCCACATCTATTCCTGATAAGAAATAAATGTACGGCTAAACAAATATATAAGAGGGTGTTTCGTAAATGGCTGATAGATGATAGCTGATTATAGTGGCTGATTTGAGTTTTGACCAGTTGATTTTATTAACTGGTTTGACCAGCTACTATAAGCAGCTTGTTCAAAAACAGTTTATTCATGTCAATAAATTGTTTCAACCAACTAATTTACCAAACACTAGCATTATCTGGTTTGACCACCCAACCCTCTATTTATATCAAAATAAGCTAAAATTGCTCAATAAGCGAATTTGCCAAACACCCCCAAAATAATTTTATACAATTTAACTACTAAACGATTCTTACAACTGAAGGTTAAATTTTAACTGAGACATAACTAGTAATAAAAACTAATTATCTAGATGAACCTCATTCCACGATCCCCACGCGATCAATAACCTACAAAAAAAATAATGCAAGAAAGACAAGGGAAAAACTCCCAAAATTAGAAAATTGAGTAATTTCAACTCCATACCATAAAACAATTAAGTTTGAAAATAATTTAAGAAAAGAAAGTATAATTTAGTTGAAATTAATATTAGAAAATAATATATAGCTGAGTTAAAAATCAATTTGTGAAAACAATATAATATTACATAAACCAATTAATTAATTTAATAGTTAATAATGACAACACATATATCCAGTTATTAATTTGATTGTTAATAATGACAATACATATATCTAATTATTAATTTGAAGGAACGAGAACGCCAATAGGCCGAGGCTTTACCCCTATACATACTTCATTAAGAGGTCGTCACCCCAAATAATTCAAGGCCAACAGAGTAGTTTCAGGTAACCCTAATGTACACACCCTTTCTACTTGGATCACAACAAATAGAAGGAAAACCAAACATCGTATCAAGTATCAAAAATAATACATGTCGACAGTTAACTAACCAAACAGGGCAAACTGTTCATCACCCTTATACTTGGATCACAACAAATATAAGAGCTTCATTTTCCCCGTGTTACACTTTACGTGATTGAATATAATTTAATAGTTAGTCATGAGCACACAAACGTATAATCAAACATACATTATTTATTTAATTTTATGATCATAAATTTTTCCAATAAAAATATATCTCAAGAATATTCAACTGAAATCTCATTTGCCAAATCACCATTTTAACCTTAATGGTGGCAACAGAAATTAATATTATAAATATTTCTCTTTCAAATTACCGCATTTAATTTCGTTATCAATATAATTTTTCATCAAAATAATAATATTATAAATTAAACATGTACAAAATAGTAGTAAATATATAATTTAAGTAATAAATATATATGAATACTAGTATAATACCCCTGCCATGTACTGGATTTTAAATTTTTAATTATAAGTAAATTATAATGATTATTCTTTGATATTTAAATATACAATAATTCATGAATCAATTGATGTGGGTAATAAAAAATGTGATTTCACTATTTCAGTTTATGATAGATTACCTCTTAATGTAATAATATAAAAAAACAAAACAACACTATGATACAAATATTACATTATTACTTTTAAACAATATAACAATTTTATGGTTGTTTGACAAATCAAATACTAGATGATTTTATCAAATATTTCAAGGTGTTATGAGCTTAGTGATATAAATATTAAAATTAAAATAAACTTATTCAATATTATTAAATATACATGCAACACGAGACTAATAATCCTGGTGTGCAGGATATAAATTGCAAGAATCAACTTAAAAATTTACCTTCCTTTAGATTAAGACTGCATACATATACACTATAAAGATTACACATATAAAAGTACACTAACTTGTAAGCAACACATCTAAAATCAAACTATTCAATAACTGATTTCAAAATTAACACTAAGATATAAGCATTTAAACCCTAATGTGAGCTAAAGTTTGTCGATCCAAATTTTAAAAAGTGGATTAGAAAGACAATGTTAGGCAAAATATGTAAAGCTAATCGCAATGAAACTCCATTTAACATCATCTTCATGGTTATCGTCATCATCTTCAAGATCTTCATCATCAGGTTTGAAATGCGAACAAATATAAACATCGAGAACTCGAAATTGTGTGGAAATAGTAAGAAATCATATATGTTATTAAAGTCTCAAATTCACTTAAACCCTAAAACTATGAATCTTACAGTAATGATCCTTGATCTGATTCAACAACTTTACCTTCAATTTTGGCTGAAGCTTGAGAAAGTGTTTGGTGTAATTAGTCATTTTTAGGTGTGATTAGTTGATAATGTGATAGAGAGAGTTTAAGATGTTGAGAGGAAGATGAAAATGAAGCCAATATCTTTTCAAATAAGTGACTAAAATTAGACAATTATTCTCCAACAATCAATCCATTTATTTTAGGCGAGATTAGCTGATAATGTGATTAATGGAGAAGTTGAATTTTCCTAATTTACTGCCAGAGAGATGCGCACTGGTTGGAAGCAAAGAGATGTTTCCTTTTTTAATTGAATTTAAAGAATACTCACAATACTTTAATCACCCTTAATTATAGTAATAATTTTATTTGAGCAAATACGGAATTATTGGTGGATTATAGGAATTATTAGAGTAATGAAGGAATAAGCGAATCAAAAATTAATTGATTAGAAGAAATAATTCATACACTCAAAACTGTTGTTTTTGAAGGCGCCACATGGCAACACAAAATTCATTTTCAATATTCATTCTTTAAGTGACACGTGTGCAAGCGGTTGTTGTATTAGAATATTATATGATATATGAGAGTCTATTCCCAATCTATGGCCAAATTAAAAAAAAATTCCTACTTTCCTTAAAATGGGAAAGTATTTCCAAGTTTACCGTCCACGTAGGATTGCTTTGAGAAATTTTTTTTTTTTTTTAATGAAACCGCTACATGAAATGGCGGTTTTATTCAAGCATTTGGAGTAAACCGCCATCTCAGATGGCGGTTTGGTTAAGGTAAATTTTTTTTTTTAAAAAAAAAAAAAAGTAAAGTGGAGTAAACCGCCACTTGATTTGGCGGTTTGGTATTAGTACAAATCTCCAGAATGTCGTGAGATGTTGTTCACTGCATTCCATTTTGCTCTTCATTCAACTTGCTGCCGGTTTTGCTAAAAAAAAAAAATTCTTCACTCTCATTTACTTCAAATTTACAATTCCTCTCATTCAACTAAGCTAATCAACTACATTCCCATCTTCTCCTTGTGTACTAGTTCATTTTCATCCTCATTTAAGGTATGAATAAAACCCTAATTTTTGTTCAATATGCAAATTGTTTTTTTTGTTCATTATTGTTTGAATTGAAGTTATAAAAACGTTAATTGTTTGTTACATTCTATTGTTTTCATGATTTAAGCTTACGTTTTACACATTTGTAGTTGAATTTTAGGATTTGTTTTGTATGCATATAAAGTGTTTGATGAAATGCTTCAATGAAAGTTTATTACTTTGTAGGGTTAGTTTAATGGTTTTTGTATATATTCATGGTATTTTTAGCTTTTATATTTGAAATGAACCTTATAATAAGTGTTCTAATACCTTAGTATCACAAATTCTTGTATTCAAATTTACACTTCCCGTTATAGTGTATTGGGGTGAGGAAGTCATGATATTGGTTGCAAATTGGTAGCAAATTGGTGGAGATATCACATGAAAGATCATTATCCCATTGAAAAACATGTTGAATTGGTTGCAAATTTGGATAATGCGAGGGAAGTCATGATATTTTTATGATTTTTATAACACTTATGGCGATGAAAAACACGTAACAGCGATCATGGCGATGCCGGGCCCAGTTGATCCATCAGTGCTTACGCTTCAGGCGACACACAGGAGCGTAGCTGCGTGGGAGGGCTCCACTGCCCAATTGGTTACTCGTCAGCACTACCAGGCGAGTACGTTACGGTGGGAGGTGGATGACAGGGTATTAGACGTAGTCGAGCTAGCTGGTTTTAGATACATTCACCGGTTGTTGGGCGGGGGCTTAGAGCTCGATCGAGCTCTTATCACTGCATTGGTGGAGAGGTGGAGGCCGGAGACACATACCTTCCACCTCACAGTTGGCGAGGCAACGATCACGTTGCAAGATGTGGCAGTTATCATGGGACTGCCGGTTGAAGGACAAGCAGTCATTGGTCATGGGGAGGGAAATTGGCCAGCATTAGTACATGAGCTGCTAGGGGTTTGGCCGGAAAACCCTCAAGACCCCTCACAGCCGAAGATCATCGTTGGATCGTCATTGAAGCTGACTTGGCTTCGACATCATTTTAGCGCGCTTGAGGATGATGCAGATGATGTGACGGTTGACAGACATGCCCGAGCTTACATTTTGTACCTGTTTGGATGCATCTTGTTTCCGGACAAGAGCGGCGACTCGGTACAGTTGATCTATCTCCCTCTACTGGGAGACTTGGAGCGCGTAGATGAGTACAGTTGGGGAAGTGCTACCCTAGCGTATCTGTATCGTAACTTATGTCGAGCATCTCGTAAGGGTGCCAAGGACATGGGTGGATGCTTGATGTTGTTAGAGATATGGTCATGGGAGCACATTCATATAGGGAGGCCCATTATTCGGACGGTTCGACCGGATGGGCAACATGATCAGGAAGATGACGCGAATGATTTTGAACCGTTATTAGGGTCACAGCATCGTCGCGGGATGGATCCTTTGGCAGTAAGGTAGCAACACTCAATTCACTATTCAAATTCATAATTTCACTATTTTATGATAGATGAAAATGTTAATCAATGTTTATTTGTTTACAGCTGGCTTCGCGTATATCTTTCGAGATCCCACTCCCCACATACTCTCGTCTACTACAGGGACGCACTAGATCAACAAGGGGACGAGCAGGTTAGTAACATTTACTATTTGTATTAGTTATGAATAAATTGTATACATTACTAAGCATATTGATTTCTATTACAGATGACATGGCAGCCTTACACAGCGGCTAAGATGGAAGCTCTACCGCACATATGTACATCGGGCCACGAGATTTGGAGATCGCGTTGTCCTCTTATTTGCTTTGACATCGTCGAGCTACATCTCCCGGATCGTGTCATGCGTCAATTCGGTTTGGAGCAGGTAATTCCGCAAGCCTGTGACACCCAACGTCAACTACATGCGATCGATCGGAGGACTGGGGACAAGAACTACCTCGTACGACATAGATCGCATGTAGATGCGTGGAACGACCGAGCATCTACATTGGTTGGAGGAGATAACTTCACAGGTCATAGCTCTGCTATGTACATGAGTTGGTACAGGCGCATCTCCATATTACGCCTAACGAACACCGCATTTGCGCAGCCAGGATCACATTACCATCCGACATCTACGTTACTGGTACGTTTTCTTTCAACACTCATAACAAATAGTAATAGTTTTAAGTAACTGTTTTAACAATATAATGATAACAAACAGGCTGAGCGCATCCGATCGGTGTTGATACAATGTAATGACACGATTCAAGGGGCCGCTACATCGCCAGTTGACGTGAGCTATCGGCTATGTTCTCAGACCTTAGGCTCCATTAATGCGTCGTTGACCGATGCATTGAGTCAAGCGGGTTATGAGTACCTCATACTGACTCCACCCGTCATTGGCGACGTAGATGACACATTCCACACTCCTTCTCCAAGGAGTTCAGCCCATCGAGGTAGCTCTTCCTGAGGATCCAGTTCTCGGTCCACAAGAGGCCGCCAGCGTTCATCTACTCAGGGTCGGTCTTCCAGATCGCCATCGACATCCGCTACTATGTCGCCGTTCGTTCCTCCGTCTTCCATCAACACTCCTCCGCCACATCCATCGCCTCCGCAAAGGATTATCACATATCAGCATGCTAGTCAACGACGAGCTCCTACTCTTAATGTCATTGCGGAGGTTGACGAGTTCACACCATCATCATCCACCGGTGCGCAAAACAAAAGGGGCCGGGGGTTGTAGTTTAACAAACTTTGTATGTTCTTATATTATTTTAACTTCTTGTATATTCTTGTATGATTTTAACTTTGTATGTTCATGATTGTAATATATCTTCGCATTATTTTCATAATTAATTTTTTCAAATCAAGCTGGTTCGTAATTGATTAATATGGAATAGATGGTATTGAACTAGTTTAATGCAGGTTACGTTCACTATTTAGGGGAAATGAAAGAAAAAAAAATTGTTGCAGGCCACCAGCAAACCGCCACATGAAGTGGCGGTTTACCAAGGATCAAACCGCCACATGAGATGGCGGTTTGCCTTGACCTAACCGCCACTTCATGTGGCGTTTTTGTGCTTTATGTAAACCGCCATTTCAAGTGGCGGTTTGGTCTGAAAAAAAAAAAAAAAAGACTTTTCCACGTGGACGGTATTCTGGGAAATTCTTTCCCAAATTAGGTAAAGTGGGAAATTTTTTTTTTTAAACATTATTCTGGGAAATGACTCGATATATGATATGATAATATCATACAAAATCACGCATCTTATTTAAACACATCAATTATCACTTAGCACATAATACTATCGGGATAACCTTTATATACACTCCTATCAACCTTCATTTTTGAATTTGACGTTTGAAGTATAATTGTTATTTGCAATTTGAAGATAGAAAACGGCTAAAGATTGAAAAATACTATAAAAAAGAAAAAAAAATGACAATAATAGATGTAAAAAAAGACAACTGGTTGATGAGAGAAAAAGAATAAGAAGGAGAAGAAAGAAAATTCAAAGTAATGAATGATTAAAGAGTAAAATGGTTTAATTTATAGTTGTAAAATGTGGTAGTTAATAGATTTTGATGGGAAGAAGGGGAGGAATACGGAAGTTATATTAGAAAGTGGGAAATTGAAGCTTTAAATTTTGAGACTAACCGTTTAACTTGGTTTTTTTAAAAAATATTTATTTGTTTTTTATGTTTAAATGTGTAATATTTTTTTAATAAACTTATTTATTATTTTTTTTATTTGTTATTATTTTTTTGGATTTATTTATTTTTCTATTATTATTTTAATTTATTTTATTTTTTTTATAATATTTTATTACAGTGGATAGGATTAAAAGAATGAGAGTAGGATCATTGCCAAAAAAATAGAGGCAAATTTACCTAGAATCATCCAACAATTTAATGATTTTCCTATACTAATCTCACCTATTGATTGACCATGAATAATCTCAATTTTGAGAGATATTTCTTAGAGTAAACCAATAACCAGATGACTTGCTATAGCAAGTGTTAATTTTAAAAGAAGATAAATTAAAATCAGTAAAAATTGTTAGAAAGTACCTAATAATTATATTATTTTTTTAAAATTTTTACTAAAAAATACCCAACAAATTTATTTTTTTTTCAAAGAGTACCATGTAACGTTACTCATTCAGTTAACAGTCAAATATAAGGTTGACTAGCCACATTTTCGTATTTTACACTCTTCTTTAATTTATTTTTCAATTTAATATCCTCACTCATCTTCTTTCTCTACATTTTTACTCAAAATCAAAAATTCTGCAACAATCACTAGTGGAAAAAAGCTCAAATGCTGCGGTTTTTTGACCACCATATACTGCGGTTTCGACCCCAAGCATTAGTGATAGCAGCAGATAGACTTTTTTAAATGCTGCAGTTTTAAAAATACACTATATGTTGCGGTTCAAGGGGAACCGCAACATATAGTTACAAAAGAAAAAATAACTATATGTTGTGGTTCCAGGAAAACCGCAACATATAGTCATTATTTTTTTTTGGTTTTTTTCGTTTTATTAATAATCCAATGCTAATTCATTTCTAATGTACACAGTTGCAATCAGTAAATAATCACCATAAATTCGTCACCAATATACACTCGATCATTAAAATAAACAAATATATATATATATATATATATATATATATATATATATATATATATATATATATATATATATATATATATATAATATCATAAATAATACATAAATATCTACAATGGCAAAAGTATATGTATATTAAAATCTAACAATAATTTAACTCATATATATATACATATACAAAATTCCAAAATCTAAACTAATTATACTACCAAACACATAAATTAGATAGATACACGGCCACCTTATCTTTCAATTCGCGCATTTCTCCTTCTGTCAAAGTGCGTGATTCCCGTGGAGTGTCGTATAAAACCTAAATATTATATGAAATAATTAAAAAAGTTTATATAATACTTATACATTAGATTTTGCCAATATTAAATATATAATATTAGAATTTAAGAATGTAACATATACATACCGCATTAATATTTTCGACTCCAACGTTATTCACGGCTTGTAAGAGATCGTCCATATATTTGAGAGTGTAGTAACCGCAATCAATGCCATTATCTTGTAGAAAGCACTAAGAGAAAATAGATGTTAGTGCCAAAAATGCTTTAAAAAACCTCAAAAATGCAACTTAGCACGTAATTTCAAGCATATGACTATTGTTTTGAATTCTAACCATTTCAGCACAATAACATATACTAAATAGTGTTGTGTGCCAAGTTTCGTGCCAAACAAACCAATTTTGAACCATTTTATGCGAGAAAGTGCCAAAAACACTTTAAAAACTTCAAAAACACAACTTAGCACGTAATTTCAACACAATAATATATACCAAATAGTGTTGTGTACCTTTACTGTTTTCCATTTCGGATATGTGGCTCTAGAACTATAACTCATTTCTCCACGCACTTTTTTCATTATGCTGAAACGCATGGAAATATTATAACTATTTATATATCAATTCATGTAATAATATTAATGTAATACTATATATATATATATATATATATATATATATATATATATATATATATATATATATATATATATATATATATATATATATATATATATACATAACACTTAAATGAAATTGGTAAAACTTATAAAATTACGCATTCAACAAGGCTTTGAATCTTGTGTTGCAAGGTGGGTTTTGAGCTTTATGTAACGAGTCGAAGACGTGCACGGTATTAGTCAAAGGACATATGACCAAAGTATCGAATGCAAACTACAAACGCAAATTTAATATCAACAAATTAGAGAATATGTGAACTTAGATAAAAATTAAAAAATAAGTTCAATTTCAAAAATAAAACCTATTCTTCCACATATGGAGCCAGAATGAACGTGTGTTTAGATGCAAGCAAATTTTTCAAAGCAGTCTCAATGTATGCTTTGACGTCATCTGGCACATTTACACATCTAATATCCGAAATCGCTTCAGGACAAAATCATCCAATTTTTATTGGAGGTTCGCAACAAATTAGCTCCTCAAAAGCCGCACTAAACACATGAATAAGAAAATTTTGTTAGTAATTCGGTTATTAAAACAATTAAACAATAAAGCCCAAATTGTAAGATAATGAACATCACCTCATGTAGACATGGATAAGAGCTACATTCAACATGTCTCCTCTCAAAAATTGCCCAATATCACTAGAACCGATAATTACAAAAGGGTTTTCAGCAAAGCTGAATTAGTCCTTTTGCATGGGTAGCATGATTGGGTCCTCCTCACACATGCGAGATGCACATGTGTGCAGCCATTTGCAATCTAGAGAAAGATCTTTTAGCTCCACATCAGTCAAAATTGGATTGGTTGCCATCAACTTTGAACCAACCTTTGATGAGGAACCGATCTCTCTCTTAGAGTCCTCTGGACTCTTTTGCTATTTGAATTTATACAATTTAATTAGTGTAAGCTTACAATTAAATATAAAAATAAATAAGATACAAATGATTATTACCTTGGTAGTGAATCGGACCCAAGCATATGGCCACGTGACAAAACTACCTTGGGCGTCTGATAGTTTCTCAAGGCTCCACTCTGGTATTGGAAGTGGGAGTGAGAAATCTTCAAACCCCTTTACAATAGTTTCCACGGTCACACTTATGTGGCCACCTGTAACAGGCATGGAATGCACTGCTTGGCCCTCTTTGGTTGGTTGTGCCACACCATATGCAACTTCAGTTAAGTGGCCAGCACTGACAACACCTAACTGAGGCAGCAAAAGAGAACAAGGAGTAGCCTCCTGAAAATTGTGTCGTTTAGTATAATTAGCATCATAATAAAATCTTAAAACACGTTGCAATTTAAATTAATAGGTGCTTTTATACACACACACACACACACACACACACACACACACACACACACACACACATATATATATATATATATATATATATATATATATATATATATATATATATATATATATATATACCTTTACCACTGGCTCGGGTGTTGGCTTTGGATTTTGAGCAACGGAGTTCACGGTCTCCGGTGTCGGATTTTGACCTTTGAGGGTAGTAATGGGCTGGGGTGTTATTTTTTGAGCTACGGGGGTAATGGGCTCGGGTGTTCGCTCGATCGAAAGCTTTGAATCGCCAGGTTGACTTTGTTGATCGTCGACGATCATATTTGCCAAGTCTACAATGGGTGCTCCCATCTTCTGCAAAACAAATGTAACTTTGTCAAGAACGTCGTTCATAATTTTCCTTCTGAGGGTCGCTACTTCTTCAGGTAGCATCGTTCTTGATTGAGCAGCGACATACTCTTTGCCGAAGGCCTTCTTTAACCCCACGCGGATGCCTTCTTTTCCGAATACCCGCCCTCTATGGTCTTTCCCTTAAACCATATGCAATGCATCAACATTGCCTCTACGGGTGAACTCCCACGTTACTTCTTTTTCCTTCTAAATCATCTGTTCAAATAAAAAGTGACATATATAACAATTTGTTTATAGTAAATCTAAGCCAAAAAATATAAAACAAAACAAGCATATAATTAATAATTTCAAAACTCACTACAGCATCAGCAACCTTCTTCGTTCCCAGATTAGTAATGGTAAATTTACCACTTAAATCTCGGGAATGAAGTTCGCAGTACCAATCTCACACGCGATCTCTAGCAGGAGTATTCACGGATGCGGAGGTAGTCGTAGATGAGGTCGTGGGACTTTGATTGGGGTATAACACCGCATCCACCCACTCTTTTCGGGCCTCATCGTACGTTTTTGGGCCCAAGCGATGGTAAAACTTCCTTTTGCTTGCTGATTCTAAAGCTTTACCACACTTTTCCTATTAATCAATAGAAATCAAATGTCATATATTAGTTTAATGATAGAATCAAAAGAAGTAAAATTAAATCAAAAGTTATAATATAATACGTACAACTTCGGTGGGAGTTTTTTTTGGCAACAAACGCTTCCTATTCATTCTTCCGATATATGACCCCATATTTCATAGGGCATCTTTGAAGGTGCTTGGTCTCCATCTTCATTTCCATCTTCGTTTCCCGTTTTGACCGTCTTGGTCTTACGGGCACGTTTCTTGGTAATCCAGTCAGTCACAAGTTTGGATTTGAAGTCTCTGAATCTTTCAGCAACAGCTGAAAGAAAAACATTCTTCTTCTCCTCAGCGTTCTCAATGTGAAAAAGATTCTACAAAAGAAAAATTATATTTATTAGTGTCAATTAAATTAATTTTAAAATGAAACTAAATGGATAGAAATAGTAAAGTTGCTTACCACAGTATCATCCCATAGAGAGTTCTTCAAACCCTTTGGAACCTCGTTCCATGCGTACAATATGGAAATCTTACAGATACATATGCCAATTTGTTTTTCATATTGCCTACGCCATTTGCCACAGGGTTGACCCAATGCATTGTATTCCAAGTGCATGGGTTCTGTGACTTTGAGGCTTTTCGTAAGACCTCGTCCTTTTCTCTTCATAGAACCAACGCTAGTAGTGGTAGTGGGAGTATCCTTTGTACTATTTCTATCTCCGAGGGATATGGTGGGGCGTCTTCAGCCATACGCTCGCGTCTAATAAATGGGTCGCCATCCTCTTTGTCAGCCCTCTCTTTGGAGTCATGGTCATCATTAATTATGTCCTTCTCCATCTCGGGATCATAGTCCTTATCCGACTCATTATGATGCTCATTATCAGAAGTCTCAATCTCGGGGATAATTTCATTACTGAAAAGATGCATTGTAGATGAGAGTACCTACATGAATATGAATAGAAATATATTAGAACAACATAGGAACTTAATTTCGATTCTAACCATTTAAACACAATAATATATACCAAATAGTGTTGTGTGCCAAGTTTCATGCAAAACAAACCAAGTTTGAACCACTTTATGCGAGAAAGTGCCAAAAACGCTTTAAAAACCTCAAAAACGCAACTTAGCACGTAATATCAAGCATATGACTATTGTTTTCGATTATAACCATTTCAACACAATAATATATATACCAAATAGTGTTGTGTGCCAAGTTTCATGCAAAACAAACCAAGTTTGAAGCACTTTATGCGAGAAAGTGCCAAAAACGCTTTAAATACCTTAAAAAACGCAACTTAGCACGTAATATCATGCATATGACTATTGTTTTAGATTCTAACCATTTCAACAAAATAATATATACCAAATAATATTTTGTGCCAAGTTTCATGCAAAACAAACCAATTTTGAACTACTTTATGCGAGAAACTGCCAAAAAAGCAAAAATACTTCATACCTTGTGAATCACTTAATTCAAATGTATTCCTTCTGTGTGATCTAAATGCGTATAACCAACATCAACATCATCTTCATCCACAGATTTTGGATTGATAGAGGGCGGGGAGTCTTCAAAAGCATCATATTCTTCCTCATCCTTAACATCACCTATACCAAGGATACTTCTTTTTCCCGGTACAACAATAAACCATTTTTTATCAGACGGGTCTACAATGTAGAATACTTGCTTGGCCTGAGTAACTAGTATAAATGGCTATACCAATTACTACATACCCACTTGCATTTGAAAAGACCAATGGTGAAACTAGAGTAGTCAAGCTCCCATATTTCATGTACCCACTCGTAGTATACAAATTTAGTATCAATCGACGATTGATCTTTGGCACTCGCGTAAAATGTAGATGACGCCAAAATAGAAACTCCACTATTCTGCAGATAAGATGACTTCTTATCTTGACCCTCAGTCCAAAATGTGAACCCATTGACATCATAACCCTCATATTTGTTGACATCATCACGAGGACTAAAAGCTAACCACTTAACAATTTTAGATACACCCTTGAGTTCTTCACATATTACTCGATTATGAAACCAATCAATAAATGTCTGATTATGCAACTGCATCAATGCCCTATCTCCTTTAGAGAGATATTTGGTGCGCAATATATCAAAATGCTCATTCAAAAAAGGATGGACTTCTGGAATATGATGCAACACATACAAGTGTGCTTGTAGAAGACTTTCTCGAGGATGTGTGATTGATTTGGAGCCAATTGTTCCTTTTCCCTCAAGCCTTCTTTCATGTCGAGAGGTGGAAAGTCCAATAGGCTTTGCCATGGCCATATACTCGGCTATGAAGTTACCAATCTCATCGCTCACAGTGCCTTGAATCATACTCCCCTCGGGTTTTGCTGGATTCCTCATTTTGTTTTGTAAACCTCCCATGTGTCTCTTAAAAGGATAACACCACCTTAAAAAAAAGGACCCAAAAGCTTGATTTCACGAACGAGATGGACAATAAGATGAACCATTATGTCAAAAAAAAGAAGGTGGAAAATACATCTCAAACTTGCATAAAATTACAATCATGTCGACTTGAAGAGTATCAAGCTAAAAGGGTTCAAGAACTTTACTACAAATTGTGTTGAAGAACGAACATAGCTCGGTAATAGCATATCTCACATGTTTTGGCAATATTCCACGGATTGCAATTGGTAAGAACACTTGCATCATTGCATGACAATCGTGAGATTTCATGCTTCCTAATTTCAACTCACCATTTAGGGTCACAAATCTCTTCATGTTAGATGAGTACCCTGACGGAACCTTAATGCCATACAAAGACTCACAAAATGCCCGCTTCTCTGCCTTGGACAATGTGTAGCAAGCTGGAGGCAAATAATTTTTTTCATTACTCATCTTATTCTTATTGCCCTTTCCCTTGTTATTGCCACCAACTTCATCAACTCTATGTCTTTTCTTACTCACCTTAACCTGTGGCCATAACTCGGGACAAATACCCTTACATTCAAAGTAATCTCACACGGCCTTAACATCCTTTGTCTTACCCGGAATGTTCATGAGCGTCCTGAGTATGGAATCACATACATTTTTCTCTATATGCATAACGTCAAGACAATGCTTAACCTATAGATATCTCCAATAAGAAAGCTTCCGAAAGATATATTCTTTTTTCCATAGTCGGTCTTCACCCCCTTGCACTTGCCATGTTTTACCAAATACAGTTTCAACTCCCTTAAGCTGTTCGTAAAACTCATAACCGGTCAACGGTCGACGAGCTACACGTTTCTCAACCTCCCTGTTGAACATCTTTTTCTTCTTACGATATTGGTGATCTCGTGGGAGGAACTTTCGATGGTGCATCAATATGTGCTTGCACTTAGGAATCCACGTGGATTCCATGTCATCGATACATATTGGGCATGCTTTCTTCCCTTTGTTCTTATACCCTGATAAGTTGCCATATGTCGGAAAATCATTAATGGTGCATAAGAGCATTGCATGCAAGGTGAACTCCTCATTAGCATGTGCATCAAACACGGAAATGCCTTCATCCCACATCTTTCTCAAATCCTCAACGAGAGGTGCAAGATATACATCTATGTCATTGCCAGGTCATTTAGGACCTGAGATAAGAAGCGAAAGCATAATGTACTTACGCTTCATACACAACCAAGGTGGCAAATTATAGATCACTAACAATACCAGCCAAGTACTATGTTGAGAACTAAGATTGCCGAATGGGTTCATTCCATTCGTACATAGTTCGAGCCTTAAATTACGAACTTCATCCCCAAATGTCTTATGCAATCTATCAATACTCCTCTACTTCGGAGAATCAGATGGATGTGTGAGCAAGTGACCTTTCTTCACCCTATCAGCATGCCATTCTGATACAATACACAATCATTCGGATATGCATGAATCTTCTTGTACTGTAAGCCGAAAGGACACATGAGCTTTTTGGCATAATATGTCGACTTTGGAAGTTCATTTCCCTCAGGAAGCATCTCACCTAACGCTTCAAATAGCATTGTGAAACTAGGGTCACTCCAATTGAACTTTAACTTAATGTTAAAAATTGTCAACACGGTTGTTAGTTTGGTGAACTTTGTACATCCAGGGTACAAAGGCTTTGGAGAAGCCTCTGTCAACAAGTCAAAAACACGAGGACGTTCTCCTAACTCATCCTCGACTCCCTCCATCATCTCATCAACACGATCTACATCCTCATCGACATTCTCTTCATCTGTCTCATACCCATCAACATGATTTTCTACATCCTCATTGACATCCACATTATTGACATCCTCAAAAATACTTTTTTCTTTGTAAACTCCCTCCTCACCATGCCAAACCCAAACATGATATTGTGGCCTAAACCCACGTCGAAGTATGTGCTCCCTAAGGATATCAACACTATCTACCTTTGGTACATTGCCACACTTAACACATGGGCAATAAAAACCAACTCCCCCCGTCCTAACTTGATGTTCAATGGCAATACTACAAAATTCTAATACGTCATCAATAACTTCTCACGATTCAATACTTCTATACATCCAAGAACGATCTTTTGTCATCTTAAGTGTGATTAATTAATTCAAAACAAAATTAATAATCACTTTTAACATATATACTTAACCCTAATTAACCACAAAATTAAGTAATAATCATTCAATTTAACCCTAATTTACAATAATTAATTTCATACTCTATAAATTGTTCAAAAAATATATATATTCTAATAAAAACATTGTTTTAACCCTGATTAACCTTAATAATAATACAACTTTTTTTTAAATTGTCCAAATTATATTTATTCTAATAACCATTATTAACATTCATACTAACAACTAATACTAACATCATATAAAAACAATAAAAATAAAATCACATTCATAAATTTGGACAACTAATTAATTAACATTCATATTAATATTCATACATATAAAACAAAATAATTAACATACTAATAATATAAACTTGGACAAATGTAATATTAACAACTAATACATTCTAAATAAAATCACATTTAAACTATAAATAATAAACAACATCATTTAACCCTAAAAATTTAAAAAACAATGAAAATTGGTATTAAAAGAAATTACCTTATGTATCTAGATGAAGAATAGCTACAATGTAACCTACAATGAAACAAGAAAAACAAAATTAGTAATTGTAACCATTTCTCAAAAAAAAAAGAAAAAAAAACAAAAACCAAATGAAACCGAAATACCTTGAACTTTTTCTTGGGTTTTTAAAGAAAATGAAGAAGAAGAAGAATGAAGACAGTGAAGAAGAAGCAAATTTTTCGTGGGTTTGAAGCAAACTTTTTCATAGGTTTTTAAAGCAAACAATGGTGGAACAGTGCGTGTGTTTTCGTGGGTTTGAAGAATGAAGATGAATTGTAGCTTAAAGAAATGCACGAAGACAGTAGCAAGAAGAAGATCAAGATAATGAAATTTTGTGGGTTTGAAGAAAAATTGAAGCTTGAAGAAGAATATGATGAAACAGTGCGTGTGTTTTCGTGGGTTTATGCAACAGTATAAGGGTTTATGAAAATGGAACGTTAAAAAGCGGGTTTTTAATTTATTAAAGGGCACTGATTTGCTGCGGGCTTATTGGAACCGGAGCATATACTTATTTTTTTAATTTTTGCATTTTTTTTGAACGCTTATTTGCTGCAGGCTCCTTGGAACCGAAGTATATAACTTATTCATTGCTGCGGTTTTTAATGAACCGCAGTATATACTCATTTTTTCGATTTTTGCATTTTTTTTGAAACGCTTATTTGCTGCGGTTTTTTAAGAACCGCAGCATTTGATCTTTTTTTTTTGCCTAATTATTTTATGTTATTTAATGCCGCGTTTGCTAAAAACCGCAGCAAATGTCAAGCAACAGATACGTTTTTTTCCACTAGTGAATTGGTAGAGGGGATTAATCCTTTTTGGTGAGAACAAAACCCTTGTTATATCATCAAATCAAACCTTTTTTAAATCATCAAATCAAATTCTTCAAGCTCAATTGGAAGAAGAGATTGGGTTATCCACGTGATAACCCTCAGGTTTTGAGTTTTCCACGTGGTAACCAAAGCTTTTTAAAAATCCAGGTGGTAAGCCTAAGGTTTACCAAATTTTTTCTCTGTGACCTTTTACACATAAAACGTTTGAAAAGGTTAATTATAAAGCTTAACCTTGTTGTACATCTATTTATTCGTTTCACTAGATCAAATTGCATCAATTTCATAAATTTCCCCCAATACATAAACCCTTACTCAATCATCTTTCCTCCAAATCACATTTCTTCCCCCAAATTCAAACCCTAGTTTTTTTTTCCAATTCTCTTCTACTATCAAATTATGAAACTGATGCAATTTAATTTGGTGAAACGAATAGATAGGCGTACAACAAGGTTTAAGCTTTGTAATTAACATTTTCAAACGTATTCTGTGTAAAAAGTTCATGGCAAAAATTTGATAAACCTCAGAGTTACCGCGTGGATTTTTAAAAATCTTTGGTACCATGTGGAAAACCCAATACCTCAGGGTTACCACGTGGAATTTTCCATTTTTTATTAAAAAAACTCATTTATTTAAATTTTCTCATTAAGTTATATGAAATAGATGTTTAAAATGAGTTCAAACAAATAAAAAAAATAGGTTTAAAATGAGTCTTAAATTGATTATAGGTGGATCATGGATCGAGTCTTGGTCGAGTTTCGGTCTTTCGGGGAGGTCTTAGGTCTGAACCCTCTTAACCTAAACTCAATCCAAAACCAAATTTAAAACCATTTATTTTTTAGATTCGAACCCAAACATAAACTCTTAAGCCTTAATAGATTTGAACAAAATCCTACAATTGGGATCGATTTAGAGTGCTGAGATAAATGACCATCCTAAACTCATAAATTACTACCCATATTAATTTCAGGTAGTCTCTTGAGAAACCGCCTCTTATATAGATGGCTCTCAAGGTCCATACAATTAAAAAAAAAAACTTACCCACGTGCTATTACCTGTTTTACCCTATTTAAAGTTGTTGTTATAATCTATTACAGTTAGAATTTTAACCTATTTGAGTTGGTATTTTAACCTATTAAAATTAGTATTTGGAGTTGGTGTTTTAACTCATTAAGTTGTTATTTTAACCTGTTAAGTTGTTCACCTATTGAATTTGGTATTTTTGTAACACCCCGAGATTTTAATGAAGTAATTATTTAATATTTTAATAGAGATTTTAATGAAGTAATTATTTAATATTTTAATAGTTTTTAAAGACTTTACAATTATTTATGAAATTATTTTAATAAATTTCTTTCGTATACGAATTTAAATGTTAACTTATATATATATATATATTAAAAATATAATTACGATTCAAAAAAATAAAGAGGTTCGAATCAAAATGATTATTTTATTAAAATGTGTGAGGCCGCGAAGGTGAGTCTCTTAATTGGATCTCGCAACAAAATGAACCGAGATTAAAAATAAAAAAAAAATAATAAAAAAAAAAAAAAGAGAAAACGGTGTTAAAGACCACGAAACCCTAACACTGAAGACAAGCCGTCTTCCTCTTCCCTCTTCTCCTTTCTCTCTTTCTCTCAATCCCCTTTTTCCCCCAGCCGTGCCTCCTCTCTTCACCACCACCAGCCGCATTTTCCTCCACCGGTGAGCGACCATCGTAGCAGCAGCAGCCCTGCCTTCCTCCCTCGCGACACGCAGCAGCAGTGGCTGCTTCATCCTCCTCCTCCCTGTTGCAGCAACGTGAACCCACAACAAGGGCAGCCACCTTCGTGGTGGTTTTCCCGGCAGCAGCAGCCGTGTCTAGCTGTCCACCTTCGTGCTCCACCACCACCACAACACCACTTATACCCTCACCCATTTCTAGTTCCCCTTGTGAGCAATCTCTTACCCAAATTAAGTTTGTATGTGTTGATATTTGATTTCTTATTATTTAGAGTTCATATTTGTTAAATTGGAGTATGAATATCTTGATTTTGTTATGGGTTTGATTATTATGGTGATCTGAAATTAGATAAGTTAGGGTTTATATTATGATGAATTTAAAGGTAGTAATTTGGGTAAATTCACGAATCTTAGCTTGGATTAAGTTATATCTTAATAGGATTTAAAGTGGGTAAGCATTTGAAAGTGTGAATTGAACTTGAATAAGTTAGGGGTGGATGAATTAAAAGTAGTATATACTATTTTTGTGGCTTGGATGATGTTTTGTATTGGAAATCTTGTATAAGCTTGTGTATGTGACACTTTGGATGAATGGTGACTAGTATTGTTAATATCCATTGTTGTAGAGTAAACGATAATAATAATTACTGAGACGGATTAAGGTAGCGATTGTCATTAATGGAAGTATTATCGTGGTTATAGTCGTTGATGAGGTGGTTAGTTTTGAGCTCGGTTGCTATACTGATATGTTCAATTGTGTCGCTAAGTTGGGTGACTTTGACCCAAATTATACGAATCGTTATTGATTCGCCAAGCTACAAATCTAATTTATTCTTAATCGTTTCACTCTAAAAACCTTGGAAAAATAATAAACCACTACTATCATAGGTGATATGATTGTTATTAAGTGTAACGTCATGTATTACGTGTTCTTGAACATATCTTGATATAAACCTGACTAGAATCTAATGTTATGGTTTGATTGGAATTGATGGCGTAGTTCATGTATGAACATGGGTTGAATTTATTGCATGAGTATGCGTAGAATGCGTATTAGCTTGAATCGAAACTTAATTGGCTAATAGCGTAGCTTGTATGGAGTCGGTGCTTCGTAAATGATGTGAAGTAGGCTTATTAGTCTTACTTTAAACATGTATAGGTGCCCGGTTCATAAGAGGGGCGTAAGAACCCCTTCGAAGCGATTTTTGTGGCTTGTCATCTTGCAGTGCAGGTAAGTACACGCAGTAACTGATTCTTGCATGCATCTTCAATATATTTTCCTTGCGTGATAATATTATACGAGCTAGGTTGAATATGATTTGCTATTTAAATACTGTTAAGTTTGTGTTACAAGTGAAAATCAGTTGTCAAGATGGTAGAGATTGAGTTCTGATATCGCAAGAGTAGAATGTTGGATTATATGAGATGGAATGGGAATGAGTCCCTTATTGATGAGATATTAAGTTGGATGTTACTGTGACTCCACTGGATTGGTACCCCAGTTGGTTTAGTTCCCAGAGGCATGGATCATCTATATATGGTCGCTGTACGGGGGTATGATCATACTTTGCCATTGGGCGCCGGCATGGCCGTCACCGCCCTTGGCTGAGGTGTTGCCATGTGGGTCTTACAAACCCCAATATGGTGGCCTCTAGTCACAAAAGATGATACGTGGAATTAAGGAAGAAATAGAAAATGGTGAAGGCATTGAGAAGTGCACAGAAGTGAGGAATGGTTGGAGTAGATTTTTATACATTGGAGTGTCTTTCTTCCCTTGTTTTGTTGAATTGATTGTTGGTTGCATGTATAACTTGTTGCTAGATACTGACGTGTACTGCTTGTTTCCTTGTTGACGGCTTGTCTCTGATGGCCCTGCTATGACACGTTTGGTCTATGACTTTACGTTGAGCAGCAGGGGCGTCGTAGATAGGTCTTGCATGTTTTGGAGTTTCCTTGCATTGCATATGGGGGGGGGGGGGATCGAGTGAGAACCTTGACGCGTGCCCTGTTCGAACCATTTTTGACGCTACATGTGCTTTCGAATTGAAAGTGTGTATGTTTTGGTTGAGGCATGAGTCCTCCTTTTGATGTAATTCGTTCCGCTGCAAAGAGTTATATCGTTTTATATTTTGTTATAGTATCTTGAATGGCTTGTACAGTGGATTATCTTTTTGCTTGGAAAACCCAAGCGTTTACATGGGAACCACGATCCATGCTTAGCATGTCGACAGAGGTCTTGGCGATGACCTTTCCGCCGTGATTCTGTTACGAGGCCATTGATGCCTCTTCATTATGATGATTTAACGTTTGTCTAAATCTTCGTCGCGTCAAATTTCAAGGCAGATGCTGCCAAAATTTTTACTCACCTTTTTAAAGTTAATAATTAAAGTTTAACTAAATTCTTTTTTTTTTCTTTTATGTAACACCCGAACTTCCTCCCGTCCTTTACAGTTTTGGTTTCGTTAAGGGTCGGAAATTCTGGGGTGTTACAATTTTAAACTATTAAAGTTGGTATATTAACTTATTGAAGTTGACATTTTAACCTTTTGTAGTTGGTTGAAACAACAACTATTAAATATCAACTTCAACAAGTTAGCATATCAAGTTCAACAGGTTAAAACACCAACTTTAATAGGTTAAAATACCAACTTTAACAAATTAAAACACCAACTTATATAAGTTAAAGTAACAACTTAAGGAGCATAAAATACCAACTTAAAAACATTAAAATACTAGCTTTAATAGGCTAAAATACCATCTTTGATAGGTTAAAATACCAACTTTAATATGTTAACAACTTAACAGTGTTAACAGGTTAAAACACCACTCCAAATAGGTTAAAATATCAACTTTAAAATAGCAACTTCAAAATGTTAAAATACCAACTTTAATAGTAGATTAACAACTTAACATGTTAAAAACATCAACTCCAAATAGATTAACATAACAACTTTAAAAGGTTAAAACACCAGTTCAAATAGGTTAAAATTGTAACTTCAATATGTTAAAATACCAACTAATCAACTTCAATAGATTAACACTGGTAATGAGCGCACATTTGTTAATTTTTTGCTGATAATATATTGGGCCGGCTCAAATACACGCATACCGTCTCTTATAACAATTTATTTTATAATTTACTACCAAATAATCAACTTATACGAAATTATTTTCACAAATTCACAAGCTTTAAATTTTTTTTTCATAAATTCACCAAACAAAAAAGGGGAACAATTTCATCAATCAATAAAAAAAAAAGGGGAGCGATTAATCACACCAAATCACCAAGCTAAAAAGCCAAATGTACAATTCAACAATTTACTAACACCAATTCCTTCCTTTTGAATCCCAGGGAATGAAGTGTGAGAAATTCAGGCAGGAATAATAATAATATCACCATTGCTGTAGTTCCCTGGGAGCACTTCTCACTTCTCAGATCTACTACTACATCGCCATTTCCGCCTTCCAAGAACATCTCCGCCATTGATACGCACCTACAAATCAATCAAGCTCGAAATCTCCATTTTTGATCTCATTGGTAACGGTCTCTACCTCAAAAACCTCCAAACTTTCATCATCACTGCGGCCGAATCCTAGGGTTTTCAAAAACGATCGAAATCTGAGTAACGAAACTGTAAAGTGCGCGAAAGAAGATCAATTGAATAATGGAGGCACAACCTTCCCTTTCGGGAAGGTTCAATCTCGAAGCAGCAACAACGAGTACTTCATCATCATCTCCATCAAGAGAAAACAGTATTGCACGAACAAGTTCAAGTAAATCAATTTTCGAGCATAATCTATCATCAATTCTTAATAATCCGCATTCTTCTCGATCTAGCGATGCTTCTTCATGGCTCGGATGGTGGTCTTCTTCAAATTCCGTAATTTTGCCTGAATTTTCCCCAATTAATACCTCTAAACCTGAATTAGACACTAATAAATCTGATTTTCAACCGTATATAGCTTCGATCTCTGAGCATTACGCTAGATTTGAGGACATTTGTAATCATAGCAGTAAGGAGAGTGTTGATGTTGTTGAGAGTATTGGAGGTCAAGGAGAAGCATTGGTTGCTTGTTTAAGAGAAGTGCCAGCATTGTATTTTAAGGAGGATTTTCAGCTTGAAGACGGAGCTACATTTCGAGCCGCCTGTCCATTTTCGACTATGAATGAGAATTTAGTGCTTCAAGAGAGACTATCGCAGTATTTGGATGTGGTTGAAATGCATTTAGTGAAGGAGATTTCATTACGGTCGAATTCATTCTTTGAAGCACAGCAGCAGCTTGGGGATTTGAATGTGAAGATTGTTGAAGGTTGTAAGAGGATTAGGGAGTTGAAGGAGATGATTAAGCTGTTGGATGTTGATGTGGTTGGGTCTGCGAGGCAGATTCAGGAGTTTAGTTCAATGAGGAACAACTTGTTAGAGCTTCAACAGAAACTCAGGCTTATATTGTCTGTTAATCAAGCTCTTGGTGCTCTCAAACTGGTAATTTCTTGGCTAATCTGTAGAGACCTTGGCATTCTTTTATTTACAAGGGCATACACGAGTATTATAATTTATAAATTTTGTATTTTGATTGATGTTGAATCCAGAGGTATGTTTGATTTGGTTTCATGAGCAAAAATATGTAGTTGTTGAAATGATTTGAGGGTGTAGTAATTGCAATATTATTATGCTTAATTCACACCTATAGTATCTAAGAATTAAGATTTTGTGTATACATATTTTGTGTGAAGTTTCTCAGTGATGTAATAAGTATTTGGCCAAAATTTTGTGCCTTTTCGGAATCCGAATTTTGTGGACAAAATGTACTACATTTTTTTAAAGCAACAATGGCTATCTCATAATCTTGGACTTATTGATTTGTGGGGAAAAATCTGGATCATGTATACACGCGCATACTCATATACATAAATATATAAGTATATTTATGTAGGATAGGATTGTGAAAAGTGAAAACCACATAAGTTGGTGAAATTGAATAACGGTATATATCGGGCTAAAGGGGTACCAAATTCTGTAATAACATTTTTCGTAAGTATTGCAACCTTTTTTCCTAACACTACCAACGCGCATACCCCTGTAATCCTTATGTATACCCCTTTACAACCTCATATGTACTTCCTTTTAACCCCTAGGAATAAGATCATGTGAAAATTACTTAGGTCAATTGAAATAGGGTACATATCAGGTTATATAGAGTGTATCAGTGCATTAATGGCATTTTCATAAATATTGAAAACTTTTTTTTGACAATAAAAATAAGTGCAACCTTGTAATGCTTATATGTACTCAAATAAACCTCTTATGTACTCCATTGTCCCTGTATTTACATGCTCACCAACTTTAATGGTTGGAAATTTGAAGTGAGTGATCAATTTTTTGTTTGAAGAGAGGAGACAAGGTAGATTAGATGGTTGAAAGGGGTTTAAAGTATTGACTGGTTAAGGATGGTGTTTTTCTGTTTCAAGTGACCAGTGGAGTTAGTGCTTTATTCTTGGAGAAGAAGTTTATAAAGATATGCATTATCATCAGTTAGCCCATTGGTGGTAGTTGTCAGAATATTGATCCTGCTGTGTGTGTGTGTTTGAACCTTGGTGAGGATCGAGGAAGTACACTGTTGGTGGGGAGTTGGGACTACTAACTATTCACAAAAGTGTTAGCTTTCTGCTATCTTGAAATACAATGAATCAAGTAGTTAAAGCATCTGTACAGATGTGGGTATGCTGGTAGTGAAAGGTGGAATACTAAGATGGCAGTAGAGTGGTTGGTAAAAGAGTTGCAAGTTATATTTACAGAATACTAAGTTTTTTTCAAAATGAATTTTCAAAGATATCATAAATGAAAGAAATTGACAGTTTCAATCTCTTTGGAGAATGATCAGGATTTGGCTACTCTTTAATGAGTGATCAAGATTGAAATTTTATGTTGGTTGACCTTTTAAGAAAATCTTGGCCTCTTCAGATTATAGTAAATTACAAAAATGTATCACTGGAACGTTAGGAATGTGCTATCAGTCAGCCTTGTGGTTTCATAGATTACTTTTTGGGCAGTTCTATCTTAGTTTTGCCGCTTAATTAGCAGGCCTATGGAAGGCAATAAGATGAAGCTTTTATTGTTGAGGATGAGTTGTCAGGCACTTAATTATTAGCTTCATTTTTGTAAAGTAACACATGAAATATCTCATTTGGTTTTACAATCTTACCAATGCATTATTTCAATCAAAAATATCTCTAATTGTGCTTAGTTAAAAATTATAAAAAACTGATATTGATAAAATTTACACTTTTAAGACGAATCAAACAAGATTCAACTTGACTATGTTTTAACTTATAGATTGAGAATGAATTTCAAACTAAGAGTGATTGGTGAATAGTGCCAAAAAACAAATGGGGCATGTGATTAGAAATTGGAGGGAGTATATGATCTACTTCATTGACATTTTTTCTTTAAGATTTTGTGGAAATTTTACAGTTGTTATTCCTTTAAAGGTGTTTGTGAACTGTGGTTGTTGGTTTTTATGCATTATATTTTATGCAAGAGTATTTTTCCTAAATAAATAGGTTTTAATTATATCTTTGCAAGGTCTTTTTTTTTTGGTGTGTGTGTGTGTGGTGGGGTGGGGTGGGGTGGGGTTGGAAGCATTGTGTACATTGTCGGTCTAAAATATTTAAGACCTCAATTTTTATGGCTGAAGACTTTAAAACTACTTTTTTCACATGCATCAATAATCGTTGTTATATGGGGGATTGATTACTAATATTTTGATTCTTGTGGGCTTTGCCTTCATTTGAACTCCAATTCTCGCCTAGTCGAGACTTGGGAGCCAATTAATGGCATTGAAGTAATGTAATGGTTGTTTTGCCTTCATCAGGTCGGTTTTATAATTAGAATTGCATTGTGCAATGATTTATTATGAGCAAAGGAGAATGAATGTGCCTGTGAAGAGGTGTGAGAATAGGTGATGTTATGGTGATTGATGGATCTTGATACATTTCGAGGTGCTCAGATACTTTCCACATTCAGTTAAGAAGGATTTTGGGTGTTAATATTTTGTTCCTTGAACTTTACCTTTTGAATAACTGTGAATGGAAGTCAAATAATTTGAAGTTACCTAGAAGCTTATATTGATTTCACTGTATTTGCCTTGTTGTTTGCTATTGCGAGTTTTTCCTTCCTTGGGTTGTTGTGAGTACATATAGATGAAGGACTTGTTTTAGTTCTACCCATCAAAATGGAGAATTGATATGTTTCACTTGAAATCCATTTGGAAAATGTGGATCTTAGTCTCAGATCCTTGTTGTCTAGTTATTGTGTACAAACTGCTGGTATTATTTGGAATAATTCTATTTTTATGTTGTTTGATACTAACAATATGTAAACATTACTCTTTTGCTTCTATTCATAACCAAATGTCCCATGTTTCTGTTTCAGCTTGTATCATCAGCTGATTGTGCCGGAGCTTTAGATGTTGCTGATGATTTAAGGCAATTACTGGTATAGACCAATCCACCTTGTACTTTGTGTTTGTTTATTTGCCACGGTTACAGATATTATCTCATTTTCTATCCATTCGTTCTTTTTATCTTCTGTTTGTACTTCTAATACAACATTGATCATAAATTTCCGGCTGTGTATATGTCAGATTAAATATCTGAGCCAGTACAAACCCTACATCATTCATTTGAAGTAATTTCTAATTTGTTGAATATGCTCATAAAGGAGAGAGTAAGAGATTTATTAGAGTAAAAACATAAAGATATTGAGGGGTGACGCTTGCTTTCATCTGAATTTTTTGTTGACTGCCAGCCTTTTCGTTTCTTTTCATCATTTTCATTGAGGGATGGTGCTTGCAACTAGCAAAAATCTTTGCTTCGGTGTAAACTATTTATTACTTCGTCAATTTGAAAATTTGTATGGTTCAACTTCTTTAACTAAAGGATAAAGTGAAGCCTGGAGGCGATTTATGTTGCTTATCAACTTTTGATCACATCTCTCTGTTTCTAGGATGGAGATGAGCTAACAGGTCTGCACTGCTTTCGTCATCTGCGGGACCATGTTGCTGCATCAATGGAAACTGTAAACAGGTTGGTCTATTCTCATGGTATCAAAATGAGTTTAAGTGTATACTTTATAGTGCATAGGTTTTCATTGATCATTTTGCTGTTAGTTTTGAAGAGTCCATTGGTTTAGCTTTCTTGATTGATTTTCTTAAAGTTGTTATGCAAAAGTATACTCTAAGCAATCTTAATGTCATGACTGATGCCTGTGGTCTATTTTTAACACTCCAAATTCATTCTTGTAGTATTCTTTCAGAAGAATTTATGCGTGCATCTTTACATGATGCTGGGGATTTGGATGTTGTAATCATTTCTCAAGCAAAAGAAAGAGCTTCAGATCCCAGTAATGGAAGACTTGGTGACGTAAGTCTGGCAATTTTTTGGATATTATACCTGTCTAAACCTCAGCCTGGATTCCTTTTTCGCCCTCTTTAGAGGAATTTTGTTCTGAAGATAACTTTTTGGTTGTGACTGGCTTGTAGAAATCATCTCTTCACTTGCCTTGATTAGTTTAGGGTTAGGGTTACCCTTTCTTGACAGAATTGTGTCATCCTTTTTTTTCTTTGGTCAATACTATTTATGTTTTTTTACACTTCTCGACATATTGTTGCTATTTCACAGAAGCCTGATTCAGATCTCCCTTTTGCAGGTTAAGTTAGATGAAGAAGAAACTTCTGTTTTTCGAGATTGTCTTTTACCAATTATAATTGGATTGCTCAGGACGGTGAGTTAGTTTCCCTCTTAGCAAGGGAAAATATTGTCTGATTATTGGTTTATTGTTTGTTAAAGATGTCCGCTCGTTGTTCTATATTCCATGACTGATAAATCTGTTGGCCTCCATTGCAATGTTCATTTTTTGTGGCACTCTTCAGTGTCTGGTTGCCCAGATTCTAAAGTTGAAAGTTTCTTATGATATTTTTAGTCAATATAAGATTTAAGATTACTTCCTACCACTGGTTATGGGCTCTAGGTGGTGTATGAGCTTATACTTCATAGTGTTTGTGGTTTTCAGTTGAGAGATTTTTCACTTTGCTCTAATTAATGTTGTGATATTTTCATTTTGTAAAGATGTCAAAGGATACACTGTTCTTTGAGTTGTAAAATCCAGTGGATTAAATTAAAATAGTTTCCTGCATTATTTTAACTTCATATAATTATGCTGAAATAGAACAGTCATTCTGTGATGAAATTGAAGGTTAACTGGAGATTGGAGTCTTGGGTTACTTGCAGATGTTTAACTCCATGCTTCTGAGTGTAAAACAAGTCTCATCTCCTGGGCTAGAATTATTTTATGAGGCATTGGGGTGATATCAATGTACTGATTCCAACTTTGTATAGTATGTATGACTACTGCATGGCGGTTAATAATGTTCTAGAACATATATATGGAGTATGATGGAAGAAAGGCAATGGAGATGCAGACAAGTTTTGTAAATTGATGATTCTGACCTATGAATAGATGACTTGGTTTATGTTTTCAATTATTGCAGAATGTTTGTACATGGATTAAAAGAAACATTTGAAATTTCTGCTATATGTGCTTCATATTGTTTGTTGAATTGTTTGACATGTATAATACCTTTTGATAGTGTTGTGGCTTATTTTTCAAAAGTGCAGTTATTATATTAATATGCTTATTCTGTGTGTGGAATTGGCCTAATGTCTTATGGGGTTTAATTAACAGGCAAAGCTTCCATCAGTCTTGAGAATGTATCGTGACACACTTACTGCTGATATGAAAACAGCCATTAAGACTGCTGTAGCAGAGCTGCTGCCTATTCTAGTTGCTCGAGGTCTGGAGAAAGATTTCACGGCTGAAGAAAAGACTGGTGATGCAGATGGTGAAAATTTTCCCAAGCCCACTGCCCCCTTTTGTACTTCTCATGTTTAATTGAAAATTTATTGAAATGGAAAATATGTTGTTTTCCTTGTCCTTTCAAAAAGATAAAGGAATGAGAAAAACTTTTTTGTATGATTTAGGTGGAGGTGGGTCTCTTGCAAGCAGGTTGAGAAGCCTGTCATCTGAAAGCTTTGTTCAACTGTTGGCTGCTGTTTTCAATATTGTCCTGGTAATGTATGCTCAAGTGATGTCCATCAAAAAACCATTATTGATGTTTTCTTTCAATTTTCTTAGAGCTAGCATGACTGTATAAATGTGGCATAAGAATTAGTACATATGTTCCATGGCCCTTAGTGCTTGAGGTCTAATTAGTGTTTTTTTGACGTGCAAAGTTAGCTAATGTGGTCCCCCCTTCTTCAAAAAAGTTAATGTGAAACTATACTCTTAACATTATTAGTGAGTACTCACCCACGTGCTGTGTGTCAGATTCTTGGCCTTTGCATCAAAAAGCAGTTTTTAGCTGTACCTTGTTTCTCAGACCCTTCAATCCCTTCTGGTGCCCAGCATGATATGACACATGAGTTTGTGTAACATAGATATAGAAAGGATAATGTTTTTAAAGTTTACAGGTAAGCTGTTTCACGACTAGCACTAGTAATTTTCAAGTGAGCTAACCCAGGCTTTTCGACAATGGCACTGTCTGCAATATGTTTGCATATCATATATGGTTGTTTACTTTTTGACAAAAACTATTTGTTTGTTTTCTTTGTTAAGTATTCTGTCACTTATTTCTTCAGTGATACAGGCACATTTAGTGCGAGCAGCTGAAGTCAAAAAGTCTATAGAGTGGATCATGTCTAATCTGGATGGTCACTATGCGGCAGAGTCTGTTGCTGCTGCTATTGCACATGGTGCTGCAGCTTCCGAAGCTGCACAAGACGATCACAATCAAAATCAAGTCAATAGTTATGCAGTTGCATATTCTTCCCAAAGAAATACTATAAAAAATCCTCACGTGCAAGGAAAGGCAAATGAACTAACAAGTCCATCAAATGTATCCAAAAATTTCCGGTCAGCTACTTCACTTTTTTCTTTTACAAAGTATGATATAATGGCCCTTATCTTGATGCTTGATGTGATGGATGTTGATCATAATTTTTTGAAAAAAAGTCATTTACATCAATTTCTTATTACATACTACATACTTCTATGTGATTAGTAACATTTTTCTGCTTGTGGACACCTGCTCTTCATTTACATTCATGCAGAGCTAGCCCCTTGACCATTGGTCCTTGGTTTGTTAAAGCATGCCAAGGTGTATGGTGGTGTTGCAGTGTTGGGCAAGTCACCTCAACCAAGTTAGGTGCTGTTATTTCTGGATGTGTGGGATAAGTGCTTTTATTGGCCGCCTCTCCTTTTCGTAGAGATGTGGGATAAATAAAGTTGGAAAATTTTGTTTATGTGGGCCTCGCCATGTCAATATTTTCAATGAAGTGTTTCTCGGACAGTATTCACGTGTACCACCTTCACACAGTGCAAAAATACAGTATCGGTAACGGTCGCGAAACTAGATAGCTAAAATACAGTATCGATTTAACGATCCAAATTTAGGTTTTTTGCTATCTTTAGCTTTTAGCTGTCTTCATTTTTGTATTATTTTGCCTATTGTCACTCCATGGAAATTTTCTTCAATTTATCTTAGCAATACGTTAGTTTGTAGCATAATTCTCTTGGTGTAATTTCATGGTGTTAAGGCCGTTGTGTAGTTTACGGTTTATCCCAAGTAAGAGGGCCTTATAAGTTATGTACTTATGTTCCTAGCTTAGGTCTTTAGGTATAAGAGGGTGTGTTTTCTCTTATCATCCCCCACATTTTTTTTCTTTGGTATGATAGTTTACTTTTGATATTTGCATTTCCTTAGCAGTTGGTGTTAGTGTCATTATGGTGATAGTTGTGGGTTACTATTGTTGCTTTTACTTGGGTCATCTCTAGCATCACCGAATTATGAGTTAAGAAGCTTCCAGATTGCAAGTGATACAAATGGAAAAAGTAGTTTGAAGATTAATTATTCTATTTGCATACTTCAATATGGGTTGTGGTTAACTCTACAAATTAGGGTGAAATTTTATTTTATTTCATGGTATGATTTCACTTATAATTGCATTTAACTTGTAGTAGCTCATAAGATTACATCTAAGGGAACTCATATTATAATTGTTTCCGTTTACTTTATGGAAACAAGTAGAAAACTGTTTCATGTGAGATTGAGAGCTAGAAGATAGCTTAATGAAGAAGTGTTACTGAGTTTATATTGGAGTCTGAACAAATTTTCTTGGGCTGAACCAGTGTCACATAATTCGCTCACTTCTCCCACGAGCCCCAATTGGATTGGTTCATCCCCAACTCGAGTACTTTCGCCCTGATTCACATTCTTAAAGTAAGGGGATTTTATCTTACAAAGACTCAGATGTGATTTTTGAAGCTCTACCATTGAAGCTCCCTTCTTGAAGCTACTGCCACTGTAGAAGAAGTTCCATCCAGATCCAAAATGCTCTACGTTTCACCCAGTGCACTTTGAAATCTTTCTATTTTGATCTATAATTTTCTTTATCCTACCTTGATTTTTGTATCTTTTGGCCCACCTTTCTCCATTAAATTTTTTAATCTTACATTAACATAGAAACTTCCTCTCGAAGGCCTAGCTACATGCAAATTACATCACTGCTACATCTCTTGGGCCATTTTCTTTGTATTTGAAACTACATAAACATAGAGTAACAAATAGAGGCATCTCTCTCGTAGTCCTAATTTGTAATATTAATTATGCTTTTTTTTACAAGTAACCATGTTCATTAGAAGTCGCTCATTACAATTGCTTTTTCCTTGCAAAATTAAGCTATTGATTTCATAACATTAGCTATGATCTATCCATTATTAGAAATTTTTGGTCAGTTACAGTTTTGGCTTTATTAGGTATTTTTTTTTTTAATATTACTAGTTAACAAATTGTACTGAATCATATTTGGTCAGTTAGTCCGGCTAAAGTTTTTGTTTTTGTCTTCTTAGTCCGTACATCATGTTTGATTTGTTTTGATTTTGCATTTGTGTAATCTTTCTTATCAACCCATTGCTGTTTTTATTGTTATAATTTTCATTTTTGTGAGTGGTAATTTGAATTTTGTGAACCATAACATTGCTATGTCTTATTGCTAGTAAATAGAATTTGTTTGATTGTTCTAATAAATGCTGTTGTGTTCTCATGTTGGAAGAAATTAGTATTCCTTTTAGAACAAACCTCTCAAATTATCATCAAACTGAATCATCTTGGGATGAAGATACGTACATTTAAACAATTCTTATTACCATCTTAAAGTGATCACTAGTTCTTAAATTTTGTTGGTGGTTGTTGGCTTCATCAATAGTAATTACAAAAGAACGGAATCATACCCTTCGGCCAATTATCAATTTAGAATTTATCAGATTTCAACTAGCAGGTCTCTTTGTAGAGCGTGAGCATAAGTATGATCAGTTCAAGTCTTCCCCTGTTTTAAAAGTTGTAATGAATAAACCTATTTCTCGACAGTGCTGATGTGTTGCGAGAAAATGCTGAAGCTGTCTTTGCAGCTTGTGATGCTGCCCATGGAAGGTGGGCAAAACTTCTAGGTGTCCGTGCTCTACTTCATCCCAAATTACGGTTGTCAGAATTTCTTAGTATATACAGCATTACACAAGAGTTTATAAATGCTACAGAAAAGGTAATATGAAGTTATGTGGCCCTATGTATCCATTCGTGTCTTCAGTTACAAATACGTGATCTTTTCTGGTTGTGTTGTTAATTTATTATAATTTAATTATATATAGATTGGTGGAAGATTGGGATATAGTATACGGGGCACATTACAGTCACAAGCGAAAGCCTTTGTTGACTTTCAGCATGAATCACGTGTAAGATTTCCTTGGCACTTAAATGGTTGGCATTTAATATCGAAAGTAATATCTCAAAATCATGAACTGACCTTTCTTGGCTATGGCAGATGTCAAAAATCCAGGCAGTGTTAGATCAAGAGACATGGTCTGAAGTGGATGTTCCTGAAGAGTTTCAGGCCATCGTCACGTCAATGCTTAGTTCAGGTTCTCAAATTACAGAAATATCTGGTGATGATGAGGACAGTGAAATGAGACCAAACAATGGTGTGTCAACTTTAGTTAACAATATTAAAGAATCCAATGCTGAGCAGCAAATGGAGCAAACTGATTCGAACAATGTCTCTGGTGATGCTTCCTCTAAAAAGAAATCTCAACATGTAGCTAATGCTACTACTTCTTCAGGCGATGGCAAAAATAGCAACATGAAGGACCGTGGGAAATCAACTCCTCATACTTTAATATACAAAGGAGTTGGATATCACATGGTTAACTGGTTAGTTATATTAGTTTTTTTAAAATCATTACTCCTTTTGCTGTCATTGAGTACTTTTTGTTGGCATATCTAGTAATGTACTGTTTTGTGCTCAGTTTTGTTCTAACTTGATAATTAGCTAAGGTTTTGTTTGGTAACAAGTCTTTCATTTCAAATTATAAATATCAATAATGAAATCATGAATGAAGGTTTTAAGAATGACAAGGTTTGAGAAGTAATTCTCAAACTTTCAACTTTAACTACTTTTAAAACAACGGTGAAATTGACTCAAATCAAAATTTGATTTTTTTTTATTTACCAAACACTGAATTCGAGTCAATTCTATATTTCCAAATGAAATCGTTGTTCCCAAACATAACGTAATGTCTTTTGTAATTAGTTTGCCAGTACGTTATTCTTGTGACAAGAAAAAGATTTCTGATGTAGCAATTATATATTATTCAAAAAAGAAAGAAACTAGGTAAAACAAATAGGTTTAAAATTCTAAAATAAATTAACAGTTATAAATGATATTTTGGAGTTGTGATTTGAGTATTTCTAGACTTTAGTATGGATATTCGAATAGAAGTTTTAATTGGAGGGATACCGTGGCTATCAATTCTTTCTTGAAATCTTTCAAGAGGTCATCTACTGTTTGAGAAAACGGTAAATAAGAATTGAACCCCTCATTGTAGATTGAAAGAAATATGTTGGTAGGTGGAGGAATCTGATGCTCTCAGAATGCATAAGTGCTATGGTAGAGAGAAATGAAGTGAACTATCATAGACAGAACAGTGAGTGGTATATTAAGTACATAATCTGTTTTATGGAGGGAAGGTTTTTTTTTTTTTTTTTTTTCTGCATATATTATTTATATATCTTAGCGTTTGAAAAATAATGAAGTTCCTTGTAAATATCTTTCTATGTGCTCGATTGTTTCTTCCAGAGAGTAGGATTTCACTGTAGGGAAAGATGCCTTGCAAGTTGCAAATAGGTTATTGGGTATAGGAAGATAATGTTTAAAATTGGGAAATGTCCTTTGGCTCAATGAGCTCATACAATTGTGCAAAAGTGCGGTTGCTGAAATGCATTTGCAGTAAGTCACGTTGATGCGGTTATGAGGTTGATGTGGTTGTAGTAACGCGTAATGTCGGTCAATTACTGAGATATCCTTTGAAACGATTAAAACATGGTTTTCTACACCTTTATAACGCGAGCAGTATTCGTCCAATAGATTTGGAAACCTTCACAGCTCGTGTGATGCAGGCATGCAGCCTTGTATATGCACTATGGTTCATACCATCGTGTAGATTTTTGAGTTGCCACAAATTGATGTGTGTGTCTTGGATTATGCTTAAACTAAACCATAATCTTTAACCTATCCCTAAATTTCTAGTTTGAACTTTGACCCATGTTTTTCACCATCTCTTCATCGTTTTTTATGAATTGATTGTAGAAAAAGCAGGTGCTTCTTTTTTACATATTCACATGTGAATTTTCTAAGGTTAATTTAGTTGCTAAATTTGCAAATCAATATCTTGTGTTTCCTGATTCAAAATATTGCATAACGATCGTTCATCCTATTGTGGCTGGGATTTCTAATCACCTACATTTGTAGCTCTATGTTTGGGTGTATTTCTGAATCAAAAACCGATGAGAGTTGGCTGGAACTCCTACTGATGGTAAATGTTGTGGCAAAGGGCGAGCAAGGGAAATATTTTGGATTTTGACTAAACTTCCAATTGCACACAAGTGAGTATGAAGGAGCAAGCAAGTAAACGGAACAATGCATATGCTGAGGTGAATGATCAAAAGATGCTCAATTAAATGCTACCAAGGGCTACCAAAATATGATCAGTAAGAGGCTATTAAGGACTACCAGAATATCCCTGGGTGTACATAAAGATGTCAGCAAATAAATCTTCTAGAAAGGAACAATTTGCAACAAACCAGTATGGTCTGAATATATTTGGAAAGAAGCTAAAATGTGTTTATAAATAGACGGGGAAGAAGGAGTGAGCATTCAGAAAAAGGATTACATTTGGAAGTTCTTCATGCAGCAATACAATCATCTCTATTGCTCCTTAATCTAACCTATTTCATTTGAATTCTCCTCTATGGATCTTTTATTGTACATTGTCTTATTCTTCTCATTTATTCTTCTATTCTTTTGCTGTCCCATGCTTCCATTAGGTTCAGATCGCTAAATTGAGCCATTAGTTAAAGGAATTGTGCTCAGTTATTGCTATTGCAATGAGTTTAGTTAATGGCATCCTCCCAAACCCAGAGGCACAACTCACTTGAGAAACTCATGGCCCAAACACCTTGCTCAACTTCAAACCTGTCCCAAATCGAAATCCAAGAATCCGAAATCCAACTCCAAACACAATTTCAGAATCAAATCCAAGAACTCTAAACTAACGCCAAAAGTATTCTGAAGAATGGCACTGCAAATGAAAATAATAGAAATAAAGGAGCGAATAAGAAAAAGCGAGTTTGAACCAAACATACCAAGATAAAAACAAATAACACATCAAACAGATGGTTCCACCAAGATGATAAAGAAGGTACCTGATACAAAAGGGGATTTGAAAGAATATTTGTTGAAACGGCAGCCTTGATGGGGAGTTTTTCGAAGCCTTACTCTTAGGTACCTTCATCAATGGACCAAAAAGAGATATCAACGATGAAGTTCAACTCTTCAACCTAAAATGACTTGACTATGCTTTAGAAATGGCAACAAGGGCTGACATGAAGCTAAGTAACCTCTCCCAAATCCATCTAAAAGGCGAGACACACACACCCTATATACGCTAATTTTGACACTTGACCCTACTCTGTAAAACAAAACGTCCACTAATAATCACCCACCTTTAAAACAATAACACATCTTCCATGCGCGTTTGATGGAGATTTGTGTAAGTCGTTCGTAACTTAGTACGAAATTCTTCCAATTTGTTCGATTGATAGTTAGAAAGCAGAGGTTTAGTTATGTCACTTTCGGTACGTACTTGCCCTCTTGTCCATGTTTCATTACTATCAATGTGTACCACTTTGCATAGATTTTAATCATCTCTATGGAGGAATAATTTATCACAAATTAACAAATAATTTTTGTTTGCACTAATTTATGGGAGGAAAGGGTATCTAATACTCAACTGATTACCTAAGATTATGTACATGCTGTTAGAAAATTGATAGATACTTCATCAAGGATGAAGTTACATACCCGTTTTCAGTCTGTGAGATAACTATCATCATTTAGTTATGGACCTTGAGGCTTGAATAAAGGTCAAAAAGTACTCATATATATTGGAAAAAGGAACAATGTAATAGGAGAATCAAAGATCCATGAGGAAGAATGTTCCTTTTGACTGCATTTCAGTTTCAAGCAAAGATAAAGAATAAAATTCTGTTTTTATTCAAAATTATGATGATTAGAGAGTTCCTCTATCGTTTATAAAGTCTTGTTTGTTAGAGGGAACAGGGAAGATGTGTAGGGTAGCATTTCTTGTCAGAGTCACATTATACAAGGGTATCTTCATCAGAGATGCCATCATTTTCTTAAATAGATTGTTCATAAAGTGAATATTTTATCCCTCCAATTTCTTCTATACAAGATCCACTCATAATTTCATGTGATTTTTTTTAGAATTATGAGGGTTCTCTGGGGTGTGGTGCAAAATATTGCCCTCATCACCGTATTGCGACCATATTTTAAAGGTTTTTGAGCTTACCACAATAGAGATACTGGCCGAGGCTATACAATCTGCACTGGCTGCGGAATCTGTTTCACGACTGTTACTGTGACCTTAACCTTGACTGAAACTGTTTTTTTACACTATGCTCCATGGTATTGGAAATGTGGGTGAATGAGCCCGAAATTGTTGAGTTTCCATATAATCCAGTACCTGGGGGACGGAACAACTCTTTTAATTTTTTGTTTGAACGGCAGGTGATCTGCTTCTTCTGCTCTTTTGTCTTATTAAAATCACTAGACATTTTCCCCAATCTCATTATATAGTATTGAAATTGTTTACTGTTTGAAAGAGAGAAATTCAAGTAAGACATAGTTTAAATTATGTTACTAATAGGTTCTTGTGCTTGCTATTGATAAAGGATTGGAGGGGGGGGGGGGGGGAGGAGTCAAGTCTCTTTTCCTTTTTTAGGGCAAATGGATATTTGAACTGACTTTTTTTTAATGTTGTGAATTCCAGTGGCTTAATACTGCTCAAGATGCTGTCGGAGTATATTGATATGAACTATAGTTTGCCAACACTTTCATCAGAAATAATCCACCGTGTTGTAGGAATTTTGAAATGCTTTAATACTAGAACTTGCCAGCTAGTTCTTGGGGCTGGTGCTATGCAGGTAAAATATTATTTTGTTGCTGATTGCCAATTACTAAATATTTTTGAGTGCTTTTCCCTTTTTATCTTTCTGTGTTTTGTGGAATATTCAGACTCACATTGAATTGTGAAGTCCCCGTTGTGGATAGTTTGTGCTCGTGTCTTTTCTCCTTTGAAAGCGTTTGTGCTCGTGTCTTTGTTCCTATTTGAAGTAGTGGGGACTAGGTACTGGGGAGAGATGTCTGCTTGTCTACCATTATGTTGGTTTTTGACACTTGTCTTTCCATTACCTGTGAGGCCGTGACCTTTCTTTTAAGTATATTAATAATTTACTGGTTTCTACGAGATTGCAGGTTTCTGGTTTAAAGTCGATCACTTCCAAGCATTTGGCATTGGCAAGTCAAGTCATCAGTTTTACGTATGCTATTATTCCCGGTAAGTAATCCCAATAATCAGTTGCAAAAGATATGGTTATATCTTTATACATTGGATATTGATAAAAAACAAGGTTAAGAATGCTGATTTTCTTTTGGGCGACTATTACTGGACATTATATACGCTACTCCCTCCCTCTCAAATTAGTTGATGCATATTTCTTTTTGAGACGTCCCAATATAGTTGACACTTTTCATTGAATGGAATACTTCTCTTTTTTAACCCTAAACTCCTACCACATCCAACCCTATGAATCCCATCCATTCCAAGTGATCAAATATATGCTTAGCCTATCCCCCTTTCGCCATCTTCACATTTCAATGTTTTTTTTGGATCATAAATTCAATTTTCTTGTTCTTAACCTACTAATTAAACCAACGCTCGAATATTATATAACCCTACCCCAAAACCCTATGTGTCGACAATATAGAGACAGACAAAGGCAGACCCTCTTTATGGCCCACCAGGGCTGCCCCTTCTTAAGTTATTTTTTAATAATTTAAAATTCTTATTTGGCCCCCTAAATTTTTTTAATTGTTTGAATTTTATAGTAAGTTGGTCATCCCTCCAAAAATACTCAAGTAGAGGGAGAAGCACTATTTATAGCCTTATATTTCTGGCTTTCTATTTTTTCGTTTACAATATTTCATTGTGTTTTGGTTTCTCTTTTTAGGTGTTGCAAGGTAGGTTAAACATATTCTTCTACTTGGTAGTTCTTGTCGTAAGTAAAAAATGTCTGATTGTTATAGGCACAAAGCAATAACCAATTTCTCTGAAAATACAACAAGCCCAAAGTTTTAATTCAAAATATGAAGCCCGCTGCATGAACTACTTTTTATGTTTATGTTTCATGCTCTTAAGAATTATATGTGAAAAGGCTTATTGTGTTTGTAGGTTGATTTTGTTTTTTGACAGATATCTAAGCTAATAGAGAAATGCTGAACAAAGAACGTTAGTGTTATCTAGGCTAAGAACTTAATCCTGTTTGGAAATGGTTGTTGGTTGTTTGACCTGCTGGTGTGTTTGTGTTTTTATTGGCTTTGAAGTCGAGTGTTTGTAGAGTTTGGTAAAATTAGTTGATTGGTTATTAGACAAAAAGTAAAAAGAAATTAAAAAAAAGTAGGTAACAAGGTTTTAAAAAATCTACAAATGAAGTTGTTTAGTAACTTACTCATTTTGGCTTACAAACCATTGACAAACATAATTGTTGGCCATTGGACCTTGAAAAAAGGCAATGACCCACTACTAAGCTGATTGTCCAACATAGCCCTTGCAAATATGACACCACTTTAGTGTTGGTGAAATTCACTGGTTAAACTTCTTTGGTCTCTTATTATTTTGCATTCTCACTTTGTGTTTGTAAAGAAATTAAGAGAGTATGAAATGGAGAGACAAAAGTGTGAAGAATCTATCTAGCCCTTGTACTTCATTCATGCCCTTCCCCGTATTATTATTCGTCTTCGTTCTTGTACCCGACTGACTGCAACCTAGTTTAGAACAATATAGAATAAAAGGAGAATAAAATTTCTTTTTTCTGGAGATGTATTCCTTTTGAATCCCCAAGTTCGGGTGTTAATCTTTTATTGTTTTCATCTTGAAGCAATAATCTCACCTTTTACTTTCAATTGAAGCTATTTTTTTTAAAGAATTTCGTTTCAAAACACTACCAGCCATAGCTTTAGGTTTGATGAGCCAAAGTGTGAGTGACACTGTGTCAGTGCTATCAGCTATGACCTGTTGAGACTTGTGAACAACAACCAGAGGAACTGTTTTTATGTTTTCTTTTTGTTTAAGATGCTCAAAAAAAAAGAAAGAAGCTGGTGCTGGGACTAAAAACAAACAAATGGCTGAAATCAAATCTTAATATCTAATAAGATCATTGGGTACAATTTAGCCACGGTATAAAGGCTGTGCATCAAGAGAAACTGGAAACATATGGCATTTGGCGCACTTTTGAAGAGATTTTTAGGCCTTGAATTTAATTGGAAAAGATATTTGAAAGATCTAATAACTAATATTTTGCATGTCAGCAGAGATACTCGAATGGGTCAAGATTTATTTAACGGTCAACTATAACCAATATTGCCAATTAGTAGGGTTTTGAAAGGGATAAGCTGAAAAAGATAGTTTATTGAGGAAAAAAATTAAGCTGTTTTCTGTACAAAGGTTTTTGAGAAGGATAGTTTTCTTGAAATTTTTTTGATTTAATTTACAGCTGAAGAGTTGGTGTAAGTGTATTAATTGCTGTTGTTACTGATTATGGTTATTGAAATAATAATATGATGTAATACTATATGATTTATGCTATTATTTAGTTGTCTTTTGACCCTATTCTTTTCAAGACTGCTCTAAAATGAATGTATAATTTCTTAGACTATAATCTGTTTTCTGTTTTTTGTACCCTGAGCGTGTCAGCGATGTCTAGGTTTGACATTATCCTATTCACGTGCAATTTCTCTGGAAAACATTTGATGTGATGCTGCTATGTATTTCCAGATCTGAAGCAGATTCTTTTTCTCAATGTACCAGAGACCAGAAAGTTGCTATTACAATCAGAGATCGATCGGGTGGCGCAGGTATAAATTTTAATTTGTTGTCACCTTGAATTTCCTTTTGGCGTACTACTGTTCACATTTCACTACTTCTCTGGTGCCTTTAGTGAGATCCCTCCTAGCTCACACGCTCCCTATTTTTGAGTGAGGCAATAGGGTGCCATTTTTCAAATTTATGCAGCTTTGTCTACATATAGTAAACAATAAAGGAGCTGTTTCAATTGAGCTACCCTTGATTAAATAGACTATTTGTTGACGTATTATATCAGAGCAGAAGAGAAATAGAGCAATTTATGTGGACATTTGAGGAATTCCATTGTTCGGAACTTGTTTCTTTGGGATTCCAATCTCTTTGAAGTTGGGTCGTCTCTTGTATTGCTAGTAATACTCATTAAACATTTTATTTCTCATCCAAAACCATTGTTTTAACAATATACAATCTAGGAGAACGAGTAAAGTTGTTCGTCTCTTCGAAGTAAAATTGTCTGCCATTTATAAGACATATATTTTTATTAATAGTTTGTGAAATGTTTTAATATTTAATATTTTGTTTGGTATTTTGAATGTTTTGTGTAAACGCTACTGGCTTATATGTGAATTAAGAATGTTGTGAAAAGAACATGTCTGAAATGTGGCTCAAGAACATTTTAGTAGTCTTTCAATGGCTGTTCAATGTAGGAAACAAAATAAGTTCCACTATACATGCAAAGTAAACTAAGGGGAAATGATACATTAATATATTTTCTATTGTGCTTCAGTGTAAAAAAACTTCACTCCAAAATATTTATGTTATTGGAAGACTTCTAGATTTCCCATTCTAATGCCTTGGCAGAGTTTATGTAACCTTAGAAAATGCTTGGAGTGCTCGACTGCTTGTAGTGTACCCTAGAGAAGACTACTGGTAAAATGAGGGCTAGGACTTTTGTTTAGTATTGTAGTTGCCTAAGGCCTTCAGTTGAATTTGCTTGGCATAAACCCCAAATCAGACACAATTATCTGAGCCTCTTCTGTCCCTGCCAATATTTTGAATTTTGGGGTTCAATTCAAGCCCTGCGTTTCTGTAGAATTTTTTTCTTAATTCTACAAATCCATTAAAAATATTCTTGCATGGCATGGCTTTTCAGACTATATATCTTCTTTCAAGAATATCCAGTTGAAATCTTTAGATTTTAACTCTTATGTAGTTATGTTCCTTTTTTGTAGGATTACAAAGTTCACCGGGATGAGATACATTCAAAGCTGGTTCAGATTATGAGAGAGAGATTGTTGTATCATTTGCAAAAAAGTTGGAACAAGCCTGAAGAAGATGAAACACAACCTAGTCTGTTTGCAAAATCAGTTACAAAGGTGAATATATTTCCGTACCCTTCTGTTGTCCATTCTCGATGGAGTTGAAGATTTATGTTTCTTTGGTTTTTGATTATAATGGACTATAGAAACATGGCTTTTTAATTATGTGCACTTCTTATCATGTAAAGCAATAGATGACCTTTCCTATCAAAGGTTAATCCGAAACAATCTCTTTGTTATTAGGATAAGATTGCGTACATTTTTTCTCCTTATCATAAAAGCTTCCCATTCTTGTTCTTAACAGTATGTAGCAGTACTTTATCCAGAACAGTATAATGGTTCTGTCCATGATGTTAGTTTCTGTATATAGAAATATGATCTTCATTCTTTATTATTCAACAAATTAATAATAGAAATATTGATGGTTAACAAGTAAATAAAGTGATGACCAAGGATTCGGTGTAAAAATTTCTTTATGGGATGCTTGGTCCAGACTTATTGAATTTTAAAATCTATAATGTGTTGAATTGATGCCCTGTATTCACTATGATAGATGCTATGTTAGATATGTGACTCTGCCCATCATGAAACTGCTTCGTTTGAGCGAGTGTTGAACTTCACTTATGTGAAATTGTGAATATATTTGTTTGCTTCAACTGATTATTTTTTTGTAATTTATTCTAGGAGGTTGGCATTCTTCAACGTGTCTTATCTCGGACGCTTCATGAGGCAGACGTTCAAGCAATTTTTAGGTGAGTTTGATAGTTTGTAGCTTAATTTGTTTTTTATAGTTGCTAGCTTATCACAATTTAACTGCATTCTTGTGTTGCTCTGATCTTGATTCTCAAGATCACAATTTTACTCTCAAGGTATCACCAGCTAAGAAGATAGATTCATAACTAGTAATAGTTTTGTGAAGGCAGGGACATCAATAAGCAAATATCAATACCTCTACATGCATGCCCATCAGTACTTTTGCAATTCACTTGTTTTGGTTTTTTTCCTACTTGAAAGGTGATCAAGCCGACCTCGTATGGTTGGGATTGAGGTTTGAGCATTTTTGTGAAAGGAGATCAAGATAGGGTTTTTGAACTGTTACACATGATAAAATTTCATAAGAAATTTCTAACTGACTAAAAACTCTCAATATTAGATATGAGATGGAAGATAAACCTGGAAAAATTGCAAATAGTACTCTTTTTAACCTTCCTAGCTGAGATATATCTTCCACTTTTTGCCTCTTTCTCTTTTATATAACATAAAAATTGAAATGACTTGTAATTTTGTTGATAAGGTAACATCTTCTGGAACTTTTCATATGCAGGCAAGTGGTTATAATCTTCCATTCACTAATTTCAGACGCATATTCACGTATGGAGATCAATACTCCTCAAGCAAAAACAAGGTACACTTGAGTTTTTACATCATGTAACTATATTGATAACCTTGATTGTAGACTTCGTGTGAAAATTTTACTGGAATTGCAGAGTTAGCCGGGATATCCAACATATTCTTGGGTGTATACGGACACTCCCTACTGATATTGCTAGCAAGTCTGGTGTTGCAAATTGGGGGCACCTTGATGAACTTTTGGCTCAAAAATTTGGTAGTGAAGGTGATCAGTAGATGTGGTTTTGTGGTTTATTAAATTTCTCATCCTCCGTTGAAGGCATCATAGCAGAATCAAATCCTCTGTTCAATTTATTCTATCATCTTGTGCATCTGATTCTAGCTGTAGAAAGGTCAGGTTCTTCATCCTGTGAAAACACATACCACTGATTTTATTCACTTCATGGAGCATATTTCATTTTCTTTATTTTTTAGTCTTTTGTATTCCTCCATTTTGTGAGATGTGGAGCGTTGTTGAGGCAAGAGAAAGATTGTGGTTGGACCTTTTTCTATTTTTATATTCGGGTTGGAATATGCAAACTAATTTTACTTCATGTCGCATGATAGTAAATCCTATCCTCTAATTTTTCTTTTCTTTTCATATGGATTGAATCATTTACGCATTATATAATAGCCGCAATATTGATATGCTGGTTATGAACTCGGAACTGTGCATCATCTTGCTGATATTATTTTTGTTTAGTTTATGCAGGTGAGTGATTCTTCGGTATTTGAGATACATTTTTTCGGATTTTAGAAACTTCAAGCAATTTTCACAATTAGGAATTTTTTGTACACTCAATACGACAGATGTAATGAATAGCATCCTCGAAGCTTTGTTCCCCAGAACCAATTAGTGCCAATAGGATATATTACGGTATCTACAGGGAACAAAGCAGTGTAACGATTGTGTTTCCGTTTTCCCTTCTTTTTGCTTTCACTCAATTTGGTTGCCGTTTTGGTGACTGTCTTCATGTTCATATGAGGTGTTTGTATAAGTATAAGCGGATATGGCATAAAAGTACATGTTTTATTATTCCATCCAGTATTTAACTTCATTTTCTGTGTACTTCCATGTGGTAAGAGTGAAAAATGCAGTCCAGTTTCTATGAAATATAAAACCAAAACAGGCGATGGTAACCTAGATGTAAAACCTTAACGGTCTGTTTCGTAAACAATATTAAGTGATGGGAATAAGAATGGTTTGTAGTGTAAAATTTCGTGATTTGTATCATGTTATTCCCATGGTAATGAAAAACTGATCATAAAAAAAAGTTTTTTTCACGATTTTCCATTACCACCTAATACCACATATTTAAGTAATAATGCATTTGAATGAATTTTTCGAAGAAAATAAGAATGTTGAAGTTGTATAACCATAGTGTTAAACTTGTCAAGAGTTATTTCTACTAAAATTATGTTAACTTTTCATTGTCATTTCCACCATTTAATATCAATTACCAAAGGGCCCATAAGAAGTTCATATGAGCTTAACAAGATTCATTCATTTCCATGTTTATTGCTGGATTCACATCAATTACAGACTACAGAGATAAAAGACTGATTAGAACCAATTAACCAACATAATAAAAATATTGTTTTTGTAGATAACTAAGCAGTCTCTTCCTTCATCTCAGCCTTTATGGCTGCAGCAAGTTGATCATAAGCAACACTCCATGCACCTTTCAATTCTTCACTCCATTTGTCTCCACTTGCTTCTTCTATTGTTCTCAGAAGTGCTTGCTTCACAACCTAATCACATTTAACCTTTTCTTCAGTTCGAAAATTCCAAATGACAAATTTATAAATGATGTACATTTGTCATAATGTTATTGCTTCTAAAATGTTATTTGTCAAATCAGAAACACCGATTTTAAAAGATTTATTTTTATTTACTTCTATATATGAAAACTGTGTAAAAATGTTTCTTAGAATGAAGAACAATTTTAAAAAAATATTTCCATTAGTTATAATTGAATAAAATATTAATTAAAATACATTTAATTTATGAATTTAATGTGAGCGTTATTATGGCAGTATAAGAAAAATATATGTAACTTAAATAACAAATAAATATATTTATAACTTAAAATTTTAGTTTTATATCGATTATTAATTATTGGAAATATTAATTTTTGATAACAAAAACATGTTTTTTTTTTATCTTACTTTAGTTATTTTTATATTTACAACTTGACATGAATTTCCATTATAGTATTTCATAAACATTTTCTTAAATTGTTAAGTTTTTGGAAAAAATATTGCAATTAAAATACGGTAAAAGTATTAATACGTTTCGAGGATGATTAAAAAAAGATAATTTAGGAGTGTGTAGCGTACCTCAAAATGGGGATCAAGTACACCATTCTTCAAATGGACAGCTCCCAAATACTTGAGGGTAGTCTCTCCTACCACAACTTCACCTTTCTCTCGAAGTTGAATTGCTGATTCACATGTCTATACAAGTAGTTTAACAATTCAGTATAATCGTTAGCAGTACTTAGCTTCTACTTTCACCGGGAAATTTTCAAATTGAACACTATAATCTTAAATAAATCTTTTTTTTATCTTTCTATTTCTATACTATTGTATGCCCTTCATTTAATATTAGTGCAACATTTTATTATCTTAATGTTTTTAAGTGACTTTCAATTAAAATGTAATTTGAAGAGTTAAATATACGTAATCTTACTCTAATTATTACTGATAATACTAACTGAGAGTTTATTTTTGATTCATAAAATTAGTACAAATATTCCTAAAACACAATAGGCACAAAAATCATCATGAAAACATAAAGTAGTACTATTAAAATACCAAATATCATTATGAAACATTCAAGTTTTCACCGTCACCAAATTCAAACTAATTCCTATTATACTTGATATTTCCGATTATATTCATTTAACATCAATTGATTTGTCTTACTATTTTATACTTACTTTTAATTTTAATTTTTACTTTTTTGACAATGATCAATTACTTACTTTTAATTTTTATTTTTTTTATAATAATTCATCACTTACTTTTAATTTCATTCATACATTTTAACTTTATCTACTTTATTATTAGTCATGAACCAATAGTCTAATACTCCCTCCTATTCAGCTTATGTGTCCCATTTTTTTTATGGTCAAGTCACCTTAATTGTCTCATTTCTATTTTTGGTATGGATTTTTGACTTTTATGACCTTAGTAGCATTATCCTATTTCTAATTATACCCTCCATTATCCATACTAATTTTCCTCCCTTACATTAAAAACTCATAATACCACTCTCTTTTCTAGTCTTAGAGTTTCACTTTTAACTCTCCTTAAAATCCGTAAAAAATCAAATGGGAGTCTTAAAGTAAATAGGAGGAATTACTATTTCAAATGTTGGTATTCAAAAGGTTAGCCAATTAGAATCTCTTCTTTTTAAGCAAAGAAGTTCACAAACATAGTGGGCCATCTACCTCAGATTCCTGCTTGTTGCTGCCTATAATAAATCTAAGATATGCGTAGCCGTTCATTTTTGATTGGTTCATATTTCTTTGTTTATTATCCAATTTCCATTACATAAATATTCCCTCTATTCCACCAATTTAGCCCAAAATGTGATTAATAGGATAATTAAAATAGATGTAAAAATGGTATTATATGAAAAATAGGTGGATTAAGGACGAATTTAGTGGGACAGAGCGAGTAGAAGTCAAGCACACTACATTTAATGGTTTGATTAAACATTTGAAGAAATTAAATTTTGCAACAGAAGAAAACATAGTGAGAAAGAAAACCCACCATTTTGAAAACCTTAACAGCATGAGCCTTGAGCTTAGGATTGTTTTGTGGAATTTCATCAGAATCCCTTAAAAATGAGAACATATCTTTGGCAGCTGGTGCTATTTCCAATATTCTGAGATATAAACAATTATCAACTAAGTTATATACAAAATTATCTTACGGCAAGACATGTCCATACAAGCAACTCATTGCTAAAAAAAACATAAAATAAACAATAAAATCTAAATTCACACTTATATAAAAAGCATTTTTTTAATAGTTTGGATTGACCCAATAAAAATTATCTCATGATGAGACAGTCTTAATAAAAGAATTAGTGGACTTTAAAGTCTCACGTTATTAAGTGACTTTCATCTAAACATTTATTTAATTAAAATTTAGAAAGTCGAATATACTCGATTTCACGATCCAAGAAATAGGTTGTTTTGTAAACTTTTAATAATAAAAATTGATTATAATAAGAAGCGCATGTAATTTAATGAGTTAGATTGGAATAATACTTACATGGTGAAGAAACGAAGGCTGTAATGAGGGATATTTAGTTTCATAATTTCCCATGATTCTTTAACCAAAGCTTCTTCCTTTGCTGTGAATGATGCCATTGTTTTTCCTTTATTAATTTATTATTTTATAAATATAAATTATATAAATTTGGTAATTCAATGTGTGTGATAATAATGTGAGGTGGTGGCTTGCAAGTTAAGAAGATGGGTATTTATAGAGGTTTGGAACTTTCATAGGTTTCAATTAGCTGAGAACATTGTTTTTTTTGGTCTCATGTGCCGATAGATTTGAAATTTGAAGTAAAGAGAAAATGTGGGAGTTTTAAAAATTCATAATATAATAAATGAATAAGAAGTATTATTATCATTTTATTTTATTGTGTCTTGCTTATAAGAAACTATGATCAGAGCGTGAGGAGGGAAAAAATGCGGTAATTTATTCCCATAAAAAAAGGATGCGATCAAACAATCCATCGATTCGAGAAAGATCCACAAAAAGAGAGGTTTTTGCAACTAGATGGATAAAGAAAATAAATTGAGGGGCAAAATTAAAAGAGAGTTAAAATGTATAGATTAGATATAAAAAGTGATGAGCCATTGTCCAAAAATTAAAATGATATAAAATGAGTAGAACGAACTAAAATGACAATTAATGCAAAATAAGTACGAGGGAAGTAGCTCGTATTAATTATTTTAGGGTATTCACGAGCGAAGCCACATCGGGGGCTGGGGGAGGCCCAACCTCCCTTGCCGAAAATGCGATGCTTTGTAATTTTGGCTTTGACCACTCTTATTAATATTTATATAACAAAAATTACTATTAGCTCAATGGTTCAGAATAACATATTTGTCATTTAAGATTAAGAGATCAAACTCAAATATGAACTATTACTACTTTTTAATACACTAATAAATTTATATTATAATGTCATTACTTTTTATCTTTCATAATTTTACAATCATCCTTTTTAGTGTATGTTTATTTTAATAGTTTTTTTTGGAGACTTAGTAGACAAATATATGGAGTCAAATACACTTAATTTTTTTTTTCAAAAGAGGTAATTTAAGGAAGCTTCAACTCTATTTGTTAAAGATAATTTTTACTATAACTTAAATTCATTTCAATCTATATAATTAATACATGGATAATTTAGCCGTTCTTAACTCAAAATTCTTACTTCCCTCATCAACAATAAGTCAATAATTGCTCAAAATTTATTTTATTTTCATTGCCCATAAGTCAGCATCAAATTCATCATCATCATGATTGATGAAGTCAGCACGCACAAACACCAAATCACTCATTTCAATACCTTTAAAGGCGAAGTCATGATTTTGAATTAAAAGAGCCAAATTATCAATATACTACTAAATTATTTATAATATAAAAACAGTGTCCCCCAATAATATGCGTTTCACAAGTAAAAGAAAGTCATACAAGATTTTGTGTTTAATGGAGACCATCTTTTTTAAGATTCACAAATGCTCAAAATATAACGGTCTCATGATGAGAACATTTTGATTGGTTGACTTAATATACATTTATTGTCTTAAAATAACTACTTATAGTTACAACCTAAAAGTGATCATTAATAATTTTAAGTGATCACTTTAATCTTAAAAATGATCACTTAAAATCTTAAATTGATAATTTACAATCTTTAAATGATTAGTTAGTGAAATGCGCAAATTATATGAACATGTGTCAAAGTGAAGCGGTCTCATCTAAGATGAGTTGTTTAAAATTCATTTTTTACAAATTTTTGTTTAGGACCGTCCCATTCATAGGACGAGTCCAATCTATATATGATTAGTTATAATATATATATATATATATGAGTGTGTGTGTGTGAGATATGTGATTGGTTTTGACTATATGAGATTGATTTTGTAGATGTAAGTTTATACTTTTTGTTTCAGTTTATCATCTCTGTGTACATTCTTAAGGCATATGTTATCATTATTAAAGTGTAAATGATCATTATTACTATATAATTTTTCCACTAATAGATTATTGTTATCATTTAATTAAAGAAGCATGAAAGAAGTCAATAGTACTATAGTAGGCATTGTGTGATCAATTTTAAGCTCTATGTAATTGATTTTAAGTTTATATGATTTTAAACTCTATGTGTTCAGTTTTAAGCTATATGTGACGGATTTTTAGCGACATGTGAGCGCTTTTAAGCAGTATGTGGTTATAGTGAGTTGTCTCATATGCGACATCCTAATATGGAGACAGTCGCATATGAGACGCCAAGTCATGATGGGCTTTTTAAAACAGGTAATAGCCCATTTAAAGGCCCATTTTATTCCACCCGTTGTTTTGAAAAGTTGAAAACATATTTCCCAAAATAAGCGCCTCAAGCCCATTCTTAAGGTATGAAGTTTGTTTAATATTAGTAACAACGGACAATTACTAAAACTGAATCAAAAAAGTCAGTCCAACAATCACCCACTCTTACTAACAGGGCAATTGAATTAACTTTTTTTTTTTACCGTTGTTGAGTTTGGATGTTAATGTTCCGCTTTTACTAACACCGGATGATTGTTTTCCCATGTACCTTAATTAAATCTTTTGTTCGCATATGACCTGTTGTTATCAACAACGGGACATTACGTAAGCTGAGTCAATAATAGTCGGCCGAAGAATCGCTCTCTCTCAAAAACACCGAATAATTCTTTAATGGACTTTTATTAACTCAACTTTAATAATAGCCCGTTATAAGCCTGCTATTAACAGCAAATAATGAAATCTTAACATTAGATTGAAAGGTATTTATTTTGATAATTTTTTTCGAAACTTATTTTGAGAATATTGTTTATCAAGATGTGCTTATTTTCTTCAAATTGTCATCTGTCGTCTCATGTTTCCTGTTGTTTTTCCTTTTCCCGTTAAATCTAAAACCCTAGAAGGCTAAAATCTCACGCCCGCGTAACACTTAAACCTCGATTTGGTTATTTTAATCCAAAATGACATCAATTTTGGAGGAAATTACCTGAACGATGTCTTCTCAATTCGTGAAATCTCTCCATTGATTCTTAGGTTTGATTATTGATTTTTCATATTCTTCTAATGTTATTGTTTGTAATAATTATAATTATGTTTGTTTTCGGTCGACTGCTCCTTAACTCTCAATACTTTCTTCTCCCTTCCTCCGCAGTCACCTGCTCTCCGGTCGCCACTCGTTGATCGTCAATCTGCTGATTTCGCCCCTGTTCCCGCTGGGTAATGCCATTGTTAGGCCCTTCGAGTTTCAAGTAGCGTACTTGCATTTGCTGTTGCCGCCTATTGACCACCATCAGACCACCACCTTCAATTGACTCCAAATCTCCAATTTCAGGTATGGTTTTGAAATTCCCAAATATTAGGTTTTCTTGATTGAAAAAATTCAATTTAATTAAGTGTTCTTTTTGATTATTTATCTCCAATTCCAAGTATGATTTTGAAAATTCCAAATATTAGGGTTTCTTGATTGGAAAAATTCATTTCAATTGAATATTCTTATTGATTATTTATCTTTAATTTTATTTTCTTTTGATTTTTTTTTGGATTGTAGGATGTAGATTGAATACAGAAATTTTAGTAGTAATTTTTTGGTTTATCTTCTTTGATATTTATTATTAATTGATTATTCCTTAATTCCTTGATTCAATTGAATGTTTGGTAAAAGAAAAAAAAACTTCTCTTAAGGGCATATAATTATGTTATTTTCATTTTTTTTTTAGGTCGGAACAATGAAATCTAAAAGATTATAAAAAGAGGAGAAAAAATTATAAAAAAATTTAAAATTTTAAGTTATACTCCACATTTGATAGCAGCATTACATACTCAAATTATTGAAGATAAGTGACATTTTTTATGAAGACGCTTATAAAGTTATACAACATAGAAGTTTTTCGTAAGAATCCTGTTTTTCATGATTTTTTTTTTAAAAAAATAATGCTAAAAGAAAAGTTTATCCCCACTCTACATCCCAACAAAGAACAATTCCTATAGGACTGTCCGCGTAGGAAGATATGTGAAGTATATTCTTTATCCGTCCCAAATTAGTAGCTAAGTAGGGTGTTGTGCTATTTTTTGGATGTTAAAAATGGGAAAAGTCAGGTTTCTTGATTTGAAAACTTCAATCCAATTTCTCCAATTGTTATTATTTTGGTAGATAGAGACATAGAGCTCATTGAATTTATTGACATGATACTTGAACATTAGTAAAAACTTCAATTCAATTTTCATATGTTGGTGCCCCAAGGAGTGTGAGTCCTGGATCCGTCCCTGCAAGTAGGTACTTTTTTGGTCTACTTGTTTTTTGGGTTTCGAAATGAACTTGTTTCTGTTTGTTTTTTGATAGAATTGGGGGCTTAAATAGGAACCAATATTAATTTAGTGTAAGAACATATGGTTGAATTAAATTGGGTGTCAAGTGATTCGAAATTGTGTTGTTTTGGGTAATTGAAGTTTGATTTGTTTGATTTATTTGTGTTAGGGTGAATGAATTTTGATTTGAATTGATTAAATAGTTTTGTGTGAATGGGATGAATTTTTTGTTTGAAACTATTCTTAGGTCATCTCTTAAGTGTTTCTCATTTCCCGGTGAAAATTGTTTCATATAGTAAATACTTAGTTTTTGTTTGTTGAGTTTTGAGCAAGAAGCATATTAACTAGGAGTAAAAAGAAAATTAAAGTATGGATGATACTTGGTGCATTATTAGGAGCATCGGCAGTGATAGGGTGGATCAATGCTTTTTACACTGGAGATGAATTTTTGTTTGCTTATATCTTTCCTTTTTTACCTCCTTAATTTTGTAATTTTGGTAAATAACGCATCTTTTGGGAATATGATTTTGTGTTTTGGTGAAGGTTGATCAAATTTCATCACCAACAACTTCGTTCTTCATTATCTTACCAAGGTATCAAATTTTCCTCTCCAACTCCCTTCTTCCTTTAAGAAAAATCCATAAAATGTAGATCTGTTTGAGAATGCACTTTGTTAACACTGGTGTTTGAATTGTAAGAATTACGGGTTATTTGTTCGTACCGAAATGGGAAATTAAAGCTTTTGGAATTCTCTCATCACATATAATTTCACTTTACTATTAAATGGTTGATGTCATCATTCATTATGTTTCTCTTGATACCTATTTTGATTTTGTATGTTCAGTAACAATGGACTGAATGTTTTTGAATTGATAATCTTTTAAATAGTATTTTTTTTCAATATATTTTTTCCATTGTGATGAAAATGCCCAATTACTTTCCGTTAACTTTTGATTCTAATGTTAGAGTAATGTAATCTCTTTTAAATTTGTTTGTGATTTCTTGTATATAAGAATTTGGAATTTGAGCTGTTGAGTTACTTACTTGAAATGAATGTTCATTGGTTTATGACAGTGATATCTTCATCATTGATGTCGATGGAAGCCTTAAATCCGTGCTGCGCCCGGGTATTTTTCTTTTTTACTTCTTCGTGTAATTTCTATTTACTTGTGATTATAGGTGACTTTTGCTTTAGTATCCCCCTAAACAATGGTTTATCTTATTGATTGCATTTGGTTTGATTGAGCAGTGGAAAACTAGGTATATGAAGATTGAAGAGAAGCGGAATGCACTTCGTCAAGGCGTTGAGATACTTAAGGGTCAGATTGATCGTCTTCAAGAAGAAAATGAAAACCTTAAGAAAGGTAGTTTCTTGTTTAATTTCGTTTTTAGGATGAGGTTTTTTTGTTTTGTTCTGATTTGTTCAAGTTGCTGAATAGCCTCTCATGAAGAAAATTTTTATAGAAAGTAGTGAAGGCTATTCAACTTGTTGACAATTTGAAAATTGGAAGGTGGTTTGATTGATAAAAACTGAGTAGTGGGAATGTTTCTGCAAATGAGAATGTGTGGTGCACTTTCTAAGTTACACAACTTATGAAAATGGCGATATCTGTAGGAGATAAAGGGTACTTCCTTTATTCTACAAAACAGCTGTTTTTGTTTTCATCTGTTTTTTTCATGGTCTTTGTGTTGTCACTTGCTCCTTGATTATTTCTTGAGGATGGGCCAATTAGATATTTATTATATGATCAGCCTTCGTGTATCTATGAAGTTGTTCACTAAAAATTTCCGCCAATCTTTTTTAGTTGTACGAATTGTTTCAAAATTGAGAGAGCTTTTTCGGGAGAATTTTTGCAACTCATAAAGAATGGAGGTATAATGAATCCTTTAATTTGATGTGAAAAGATATAACCCATTTTGAATATGTTTATCTGCTGAAGTAAGAGCTGATTTTTTTTTGTTTTTTTATTTTCATTTCAAATCATTGAATTTCTTGATTTATTGAACTTTCTTTGCCTCCAAGAATTACTATCCTATCTCTTCCAACAATTTATCAATAAACAGGTGGGTTGTTTTAGATACCTAATTCAATTCTGTACAGATTTATTTGATTTCTTTAACATTTAAATTTGAAATAATTAGTTTGAAAATGTTGATGATTAGCCTCTTCATTTATAGGATTAGACCAACTATTTTGTGAAGTTTGCACAAATTTCTTCCTTCGGAGCCAGAATTGTGATTTGGTATACACTTGAATCTTTGCATATTTATGTACTTTTGACCGTCTGCAGTCACTCAGTGCCGAGAACGGACTGAAAGTTGAATTATTGATTTGATTGATGGTGTTTTATTATCATTTTGTATCTGCAGCATATGATGAACAGCGATCACGGTTAAATGCTGTGGAAGAGGCGAAAGAAAAGGAAACATCGGTTAGAATCTCCTTGGAGAAAGAAATTTCTTTCCAGAAGCTTGAGATATCCTCCACTAACCCTGATGTGGGATCTCGAAATGTAGATTTGGATAAGGAAGCAACACATCTTCAGACATGTCTCTCTGAAAGGGAAGCAGAAATGGATCACCTTAGACAGCTTCTTGCTGAAGAGATAATAAGGGCAGATGCAGGGAATAAGGAAGCTGACTTGGAGAGGAAAAATGTTGCTGAATTACAGCTATTGCTTGAATATGAAAAGAATAAATGTGATGAAGCCAGGAAGATGGCTGATGCTGCTTTCTTGAAAGCTGAAGACTATAGGGTTCAGATTGAAACTTTGAGAGGTGAAGTTGAAAAAACAAATTTGAAATGGGAGCAAGTAAACAAGAAACTTGAAGCTGAAAAGAAAACTGCTATGCAAGAGAAAACGTCTTCTGAGAAGAGAGTTAAGGAGGAAGAGTGCCATGCTAATAATATTCTACTTAAGCAGTTGGAAGAAGAAAAGAAAAAGGCTGAGAAATTACATAAGGAAATACATGAAATCATGTCTAAGAGATCTATTGAATCTGTTGAATTAGATGAAGCTAAGAAAAAGTTTGAGGCTGAAAAGAAGAAAGTTGCTGAAGAGAAAAGACACATTGAAGAAGAAAAGATGAGAGCTGTTGAGTTAAGAAGGATTTCAGAGGAAAACAAGAGGCTATTTACCGAAGAAAAATGCCGCGCTGACAACTTGTTGATGCAGTTGGAAGAGGAGAAGCAGAAGGTTGAGAATTTGCGAAGAGAAATGGAGGAAGCTTTGTCGTCTCAGATGCCTGTGGATTTGTCTGAGCTAGAGGAGCTCAAGAGAAACCTTGAAGTGGAAAAGAAGAAAGTTGCTCATGAGAAAATACGTTTTGAAGAAGAAAAGAATAGAGTTATTGAGCTAAGAAGGATTTCAGAGACAAACAAGGAGAGATTTGCAGATGAAAAATGTCGTGCTGACAATTTGGTAGTGCTGTTGGAAGAGGAGAAGCAGAAGCTTAAGGAATTGAATAGTGAAATGCAAAAAGTTTTGTTATCTTACAAACCTGCTGATTCCTCTGATTTAGAGGAGCTAAAGAGAAATCTTGAGGAAGAAAAGAAGAAAATAGCTCAAGAGAAAATGCATTTTGAAGAAGAAAAAACGATATTTTTGGAGCAAAGAAGGATTGCAGAGGCTTATGAGAAAAGTTGTGTTGATGAAAAATGCCGTGCTGACAACCTGTTAATGCAGTTGGAAGAGGAGAAACAAAAGTTTGAAAAGTTGCAAAAAGAAATACAGGAAGTGAAATCTTCTCAAAAAGCTAAGTTTTCCGCCAAGTTAGATGAGGTTAAGAAAAACCTTGAGTTAGAAAAGAAGAAAGTTGCTAGGGAGAGAAAACGTGCTGACCTTGAGTTATCCAGAAATGAAGGGCAGAAAAAGCTTGCTGAAGCCAGGCTTAAAAATGAGATGGAGGAAAAGGGTCGTGCTGACAAGCTATTTAAGGAGCTAGAGAAGAGCAGAGAAATGATTCAGAATTTAGAAGGGGAGCTGAATAAGGTGACTGGTATGCTTGAAGCTGAGAGGAAAAAGGTTTCCACGGAGAATAGGCTTGCAGACTTGCAGAAGTTAAAGGCGGAAGAACAAGGGAAAATTGCTATAGCAAATGAAAAGAGGGCTATAGAGGAGAAGTGCCGTGGTGATAATTTATCACAAGAGCTGGATAATGCCAAACAGAAACTTTTGAATATGGAATACGAGTTACACAACATTAAAACCTCAAGTACGTCCCCTGCTTTTGCGGTTAATGAGCTGACTGCAAGAGTTAATCTCTTGCAGGAACAGTTAAAGTTTGAGAAGAAGCGAGCGAAGCATGCCAAAGAGGTTGTGAAGTTAGAAAAAGGCCGCAACACGATCTTGGAGCAGGAGCTACAGAGATTAAAACATGACTTCCAGTGTTTCTTGGATCACCTTGGTATGCTAAGTGATGTTTTTGGTGCAAGAAATGTCGGGAATCATGTACCGCAGGTTTGTTAGAGAATAACTTCTCCTTTTACATGTTGAATTTTTTCGTTTTATGCTGTTCTATTTTTTTGCATTGTTTCAATGTTTCCAATTTCCACCTCTTTGCGAGAAGATGGGATTTTTTTGGCACTTGTATTCTGCAAGTAAATGAGGGCTTGATCTCTCTGCTTTCTACTGGCTTTCTCCCCTGCCATTATTTTTGGGGTTTTTTCTATTGGCTTAAATTTTCCCCACTTGACGATGATAGATGAATCTAAGTTTCTTCTGGTTTCTAAATACTAATTTATGTGCCTGCAGAAATTCGGCCCTTCTCAAATGAATTTCTGTGATGCCGATGCACTCCGAATGCCTTGCTTGTCATCCAGGGATGTTTCATGTCTTCTTAAACCAAACATGCGATTTGTGCGCGCAGCGCCTCATATAGAATCGACTTCTGGTATGGAGAATGAATTGGATTCTCTGCAAGGGGGTTCTCGTGGAGATATCTTACCAAGCTCTGCCGCTTACTCCAATACGTCATCTTTTTTAGATGAACATTTGGTAGGATCACAGGAAAGATTTGCTGGCTCTCTTGGTTGGTCAGCAGGGTTCTCCATTGAGAACACAGACGAACAAAACAGCCAACAAGCACAAGTGCTCAAATACTCTAATGACGAGTCCTACAAACAAATGAGTGGCAAGAAAATAGGCGTTGTTGGTGAACAGAATATACTGAGCCCTCTGGAAACTTCTACTGGCCGTGCTAAAAAGAGAAGGAAGATTTCTGATGATTTTGAGTCTATCAAATATCTGCATTTGGAAGGTAGAAGAATCTATCAGGAAGCAGAAAAAAAGCTTTTTTCTTTACACGATAGTTTAATCAGACCTATTATGAATGAGCAGATAGAGAAGGAACGTTTTTCACAGCCTGTCAGTAAATCTAATACCGGTGCCAATCCTGGAAGGCCTTACATTCAAAATAAGCAATTACTTGAACCAGAGGTAGTCCTTCAGCAAGCTGGTGAATCTAAGGTGCAGATGCAAGTGGCACCTGGTCTAAGTGACAAAAGGGGAAGCTCCCAGCAATTACATGTTGGAAGAGGCCAAAGCACACACAATCAAGATGCTGTGAGTAGCGTTCTGGAAGTGATGAATGGGGATTACATGAAACTACTTGATTTGGATGATGAAGTTGCTGAGGAACAATTCCGAATGGTGATGGAAAGGCCTCTGTCTCCAACCCTTCCCGAGTTTGGTATTCTGGAGTTTAGTCAAAAGGTTCAAGCGCAGACTGTATCTGAAAATATTGAAGCTGTGTATCAACGTGGTTTTTCAGTACAAAATAAAAACCAACTGTACTTTGTTTTGTTTTCTGATATGGAGGATATTGGCAGTGTAACAAGGATATTTTGTGCTACTAGAACCTGCGTAGATCAATGCTGCCTGTTTTTTCAAACAAATTGGGCAGTTCAAGATATACTAGGGGTCTTACTATTGGAGAACGAACTGACTCCCAGGTAATTTTTTTTGTTGAGGATGAACAAATAAAATGAAACCTCTTAATACTTAAAAGCCTTTGATTTAGTTACCGTGCTGCTGCCTTCATATTTGAAAAAGAAGGTTTATGCAAAAAGCGTGATTCAAGAAATTGTTTTCTCCATTTTTTTCTATTTCATCTTGTTCCTAACGGTGTCCTTAGCTAACTTATTTTTACTTTATTATTTTTTTTGCATTTTCAGGGAAAAAGCCTGTGTTTTATTTTCTCTTCTGCTACTTAATTTTTCCGCTATATCATCGAACAAGTCTGTGACCTTCCAAGTCCAAGAGCAAATGGTTACTTTGTCTGCACAGATGCACGCAGGTATGATACTGTGTCATCATCCTCGAAATACAAGTCTCCTTTTATATTGTTATCATGATGTACCAGTTTTCTTTTCTGCACCTTCACTTTGCTTTTGTTGCTCACTATTTGATGAACATATATAATGCAGTGTTAAACTCTGATACCAGAGAAATGCTTAAAAAAATCTGTAACCTTCATGATGTACTTGCATTGGGTGAAGAATTTGTACTGAACAGAAAAGTTTTATCCGATGTTGACGTGAGCGGCGAACTGCTTGTTGATTGTGGCTCAAGTATTGGGATTGTACATCAAGGGGAGAATACTGTTTTGTGGCCTAAGATAGCTCCAACTGATCTGGTTGTTACTGGGAGCAGCATATTGGCTTCTATCTATAAAGCAGTTGGTCATCTTGGCTCTTTATGTGAATTTTCACTCAAGTTGCTGCACATGGGCAGAGCTGATTATTCTTTGGCGTTGTCAATTCTTCATAATTTTGCTTGCTTATGTGGTGAAGATTATTTTACCAACAGCAATTATTCTTCGGTTATGAAAGTTGTTAAATCTGTGGTGGCGTTCATGGAGGCTTCTTTGTCCAAGGGTCCCATTAAAGATCTCCAAGCAGGGGATATTACTTGGCATCATTTCACAACTTGTGTCAGATGCCCATTCAAAGAAGGCTCTGTTACTCTTGATGCTGTTTCTTCAGAGCTGTTGGACGAGCTACGAAGACATCTTGTCCCTCAAATTCCAGGTGCAACGGCTCATTCATTGAACAGCAAAGCTGTTTCTTGCCTTCTAAGTGATGTCCTGTCTTCTTTGGAACTCATTGCATCAATTATGGTATTGTTCTCTGTCAGCCATTAGTAATTCCTTGTTCTTTTTCCAAACCTATCAGGCTAGTGTCTAATTAATTTTTAAATTTGCAGTGCTGGGACTGGGTATGCGAGAACATTGTACAAAAGCTATTTCACATGTTGGAATTAAGTTGTCAGAATGAAGTCTTTTCTACTGCCCTTGTGGTGCTTCTCGGTTATATCGGGAGGTGAGGTTTTCTTTGGCTATAATTTCTGGCTGATTTCACATTCACCTTTTCAGGATATATATCAATATGTGCAGGACCTCTCATTGGTCAACCCCACTCCCCCCGAAATAATTTTTATAGATGTAATTGGAACACTGTAAAAATATGTTGAAATTATTATGCCCGCCTTACTGGAATTTGTAACACTTAGCTGTTCAAAGGAAGATGATACTTTTCCTTCGCTTCTGACCTCGTTGACACATTATTGTTTCAGACTGGGAGTTGAAGCACGTGGCTATAATGACGCTGGAGTTGAGGGTATAAGACACCATTTGTTAGGTCTTTTATGTCAGGCTACCACATCGAAGTGTGATTCAGCTGTACCAATGGCCATCCTTTATGGAGTGACTGGGCTTTGTCCGAAAGGTCATGAGATTTTTCAGAAGGTTTATGATGTAATTCATTCATCCAAAGATTGGCATTCTGCATCATCTCCATCTGATGATATTGTAAGCAAATTTCTTTCATCTCTTAGCAGCAAACAAGCAACCTCCTTGGCTAGTCTATTGAGTTTTGATTCAGGACTAGCTGCATAGTTCATGTTGCCTACATGTTGTAAGTAGGGCGATTTTGCATTTTTACTGGTAGTTTTATCTTTTACGTGTAATCTACGGTATAAGTTATAGAATGAGATCTCTTGATTTTGTAACTGATCGAGTTTTATTTTGACTAGATGTTAGGTTCTAGCTTGAGCAAATAGGCTCCCGAAAGAATTGACATAAAGATGTCAGATCAAGATTTTTAACATTGTATGGTTTTTCGAACATGCTCCTTGTTTTTGTTCCGAGGGATGCTTGGTATAATGCTATACAATGAAAAAGAGTAAATATGAGAACTTCTGATTCCATTGTTAGTTTTATTACTCTTAACGGTCTGTTTGGTTATTGATATTAAATATTAGGAATGACTTGCTACTTGTTTTATTTACTTTTTGGTTACTATTTATTAATCACTTTTAAATTGTGTCTTATTATTGATAAAGTTAAAATATAGTTAAGTGAAATCTTATTTAATTCGTCTCAACATAAAGATTACTGTTATCAATTTTTTATAATTTTTCATTTTTCACAATTAGAAATATTAAGGATTAAAATATTACCTTAATAAGTACAAATAAGGTAGACAAGACAAGTAGGTTGAATAGGAGAGTGTAAGTAATCTGAATTAACAGTGTGGAGAATACATGATATATTAGCCCAACTATTTTAGAATTTCTTGCATAGTAGGTATATTTTCTTTCACTTATATTTTCTCCGTTTTTAAATACTTGCAACATTTTGGTTATGAGCACTATTTATTATTCAAGTTTATTATATATATTACGGTTAATGTGTAAGTAAAAATATAGTCTAGTGGATTCTTGTTTGAATCGTCTAATCGCATACTTTCATAATAATTTTTTATAATTTTTAGATGTGTATAATTCAATATATAAATGAATAAAATAATATTTTAGATTGCGTAAAAAGTGAAATATAGCAAATATAATATAAAAGAAGTATTTTAAAAGGTTCATTTTATATTTGATTCAATTACAATTACGATAGTTTAAAAATAAAAATTTCAAAGAGAATTAAATTTTGCGTCACTGATGGTGACTACTATTTTTCTTGGTGCGACCTATGTTTGATTTTTATTTACACTCCCGACCTAAATAACAAAAAAAGTAAAAGCTTCAAAACAATTAAAAATTAATTCTTAAAAAATGAGGGAGCATCAAAGGAAATTTACTCGCAGGATCCTTTTTTGCCGACACTGCGCCATGACTAGTAATACAAAATGAACAATTGATAATCACATCATGAAAAAGTGGTAAACAAAACAACTAATTAAAGGAGAGGAAATCAATGCAAGCATGAAGCTTCAATAAGTAAAGCTAAAATTTAAAGGAAGAAATAGTTAAAGCAAGCTAAAATTAACTAAAGGAGAAGAAATCAAGCATGAAGCTTCAATAATTAAAAGGTAGAAAATATCTTACGGTAAGATTTTTTCTATTTAGTTAGCCTAATGTACATTTACAGTGTTAAAGTAATCACTTGCAATTTTCAAATGATCACTTATTCAGTTACCATCTTAAAGTGACCACTTTGAAAAGTAAGCTGATTTTATTGATCCATCTCATGGTGAAACGAACTCATACAATATTTAACTGTTAGAAGTAAAATTCAAAGGGTAAGAATTAAGAAATAGTTAAACCGAGAGATTCAAATCTTATACTCCCTCCAATTCATTACTAATGTTCTATTTGCTTTTTGGATACTATTCATTGCTTACTCTTAACTTGTACTTTATAATTAATCTATAAGTTAAAATATAGTCAAGTGAGATCTTGTTTAATTCGTTTTAATATAAGGATTATTTATATCAACTTTTCATAATTTTTAATTATGCCTAATTGGAGATATTAAAAACTGAATAAATACATTAGAAAAAGTGCGTAAAGCAAATGACACATTAATAGTAAATTGGAGGGTGTCATTTAGAACAAATATAATACTTTTCTCGAATAAGATTTTGAATTCGACTCTAAGTTACCCCTCTCCTTCCTATACTCCAAAATAAAAAAAGCAATCTCCAAGTCTTCGTCAAGTACCAAGTCTCCGTCAAGTAAAGCACCTTCCATTACATAATCTAACCTCTTTAATTTCACGAAGCTACATAAAGTTTAATGCAAATGCATCTTTTTATGTTATTTGTGTATTGAAAGAAGGAAAAATAACCTAAAAAAATATAGAATTATTTTAATTTTGAAGTTTATATTACTCAAATTCGATTATTTTCTGCAATTGATGAATACGAAAATGAAGAAGTTTAACAATGGAAAAAAGGAACGACTCCCTGACATTTTAGATTTTGTGTTCTTATGGTCAATCAAAGATGTTCTTAACAATAATCTCTACGTTAATAAGGTAATTATAATATACTCATTTTTTTAATACTTATTATATATATATATATATATATATATATATATATATATATATATATATATATATATATATATATATATATATGTATTTGGGAATTATTTTGATATTGATTATTATTAGGAAATTATGAAATTAGTTATATATATATATATATATATATGAAATAAAATATTTTTCTTAGTTAAATATATTTCTTTGTTTGTTTATTAAAAATTTTGGTTATTTGAATATATTTCTACGCTTATATAAAACATACACAAAAAAATTAAAATCATCATATGGTTATTCAAAAAAAGGTGATAGTAAAAGAACTAAAATTTACATCTTCAGTTTTGAAATACTCTCTGATCACAAAATAATTAACACATATTGTCATTTTGAATGTTATAATTGATACTTAAGATATTAAAAACTAAGTTTATTAAAAGTTAGATGGAAAAAAAAAACTTTAGTATTTAAAAACTCCAATTTAAAAAAGTGAATATAAATTATAATTACAAAAGTGAGGATTTAACAACAAATATTAAGAATGTGATTGTAGTGAACTAAATAAGGTCTAATGTTAAAATCGTGTATAGATAAAATTTACCAAACAAAACTATGAAAATTTGAAAATTTAAACCCTATAATTTCAACTATTTATTAAAATCACACTACATGTAAATATATGTGCACATATCATCTTTATAAGCTAAGAATATATCATCCCAAATAACATAAAAATAAAATGAAGAATATAATCACTTATAAAAACTATATATTATCCATAATTCAATAATGCCAATTACATAAATATCTACAGATATTTTTTTTCCAACCTCAGAGCATAGCAAACACCAAATTTATTGTGTATTTGCACCCTTGTTACATAAAAGCAATTTAACTATGCTAATTTTTTGTGTATTTTTGTTCCATCTTTCGGAGCATAGAGAACTAATCAATTTTCAAATTCAATTATATTATATGCAAAAACGCAATAAGAGACCGTTTTATTATGAAGCGGGTATTAATAAGTTGGACCAAACTCAAAGTTAAAAATAAAATCAATTTTAACTTTAAAGGTATCAATTTTAACATCAAAACGATTAATTTCAACTTAAAGTAAACCTTAAATGGATCAATTAAAATGAAAAGTTCAATTATAACATTAAAAGCATCAATTATAATCTTAAAATAGTCTATTATGCTTTTAAGTTATATATTATAAATGATCAATTATAACTTTAAAAGAAATCAACTTTGACCTTAACGACGTCAATTATGACACTAAATCGATCAATCACAGATCATCATCGTCATCATACTCAGTGTATCCCGCTCAAAGAAAACTATGGTCAGGGTCTGGAGAGGGAAAAAAGACGACAGTTTATACCCATAGAGGAGAGTGCGGTCAAAGAATCTCTCGGTTCGATAAGGGTCTTCAAAGGGAGAGAAACCTGCAACTACCCAAAAGCCTGTAATCAAATAGCTACAAAAACCTAATAAATAGAAATATAGAATACGTATAAATAACTAAAAATAAAGATAAGTAAAGGAGGTAAAGAGCAATGATTAAAGGCAATGAACAATAACAAACGATGGGTAAGAGGAACGAGTTTAGTAATCTAAGATGTGGATAAGGCGCCACCAACACTGATCGCATATTGTAAAAAATCATAATTGGACTGATTAAGCTATTGGTCTCACAATAAAACGATCATTCACAAGACCTGCTGGAATTATATTGTGTTTTCTCAAATTTTTTACATTGTATACAATAAACAGGTCAAACCCATACCGAACATATTCTCATCAACTGAACATTTCATGAACTCATTTAAATTGCCACTTATAGAGGAGACTCGCGCTGAATTCTGTTCAGGCTTAGAATCAGTTGGCCATGCACCTGCTTGTGAGATATCATCTATTTCGTTTTCTAAGAAATACAAACCTCCTAAAAAATTATATTACGGCATTTCCACGAAAATAATACATGATGTTAATAATCATGCCGCACATTACGAGCCAGAGACAGGTGATATATTTGCTATAACAAATTCAAGGCCAAGAAGTATTGATGATTTGATCAAACCGGATAAACCCCTTCATTTTGGGTATGTGTCAGAGTATGATGAAGATGAACTTAAGTTTGAGATATTACTGTCACAAAAAATTGATCGGGAGATATTAAGTAAGAAAGATGTGAGGCTTTTTGTTACATTTTTGATGAATATTACTACCAATATGAGGATTTGGAGGGCATTGAATCCTGATCCTCATAGTAGAAGACTGGGTCCCATTCACAAGATGCTACAACATGACTCTTCTGTAAGTATATCTATTGTTTTTGCTTGTTGGTTGACTTTTGAATAAGTCTTTAAAAGTGATCGATTAGTTGATATTTACCCGATTTTGTAATTTGAATCTGATTTAACCCGACTTCAAAATGTATGTAAAAATATATAAAAATCAATGTGAGCATAAAACTCGATTTAGAATTAACCCAATACACATGACCCGAAATCAACCAGATGACTCGAATGAACACCTCTACTTTTGACTTTTAATTTATTGATCGGTCAAACAAATAATTATTGTTTCTATTGTTGACTTAATTGGGCATCCCCAGTACTTAAGAATATTGACATAAGGTATCCGAAGCACCAACATGTAACAAAGACAACAATACTAGTCTTATTCTCAAAAGATTGGGGTTGATTGCATAAATCAATATATTAATTCCAATAGTCGTTCATATGGATTTTTTCTCCGGTTCTCCATTCATTTCAATTTTCTACTATCTTAATTTGTAAGTCTAGGTTATTCATATTATTTTACACTTTTGTCCACTAAGTCATTTATAGAAAATCATAATGCACAAATAAGACTGATTTGAGTTTTGAATAATTGGTTTTTGTTAATTTATCAATGAGGAAAACACCTCTATTCATGCATGAGATTAGGACTAAAAATAAGGAAACAAAATATTGACATAAACCTAAATAATAGGAAACAAAATAACCTTAATATCCTAAATATTAAAAAAGATTTTAATTTCCTAAAAACATAATATTCTGAAATATAATATCTTTACTTTATTCTACTTTTTATTTTCCTACATCATTTTCGGTCTTCCTCACCCTCTTTTTAAGTCTAATGAGTTCCAACTTTCTATCGTTCTTATCGGTTCGCTAATGTTCATCACTTTTTTGTTGAAGTAACTACTTCATGTAATCTGTCTTCCTCCGACTCAAACTAAACTCTCGTGACTCCTACACATGTGTCCCTCATTCTAACTTAGCATTCACCCCTGTGTGATCTCATTTACCAACACAATGCTAACAGCAAACAACCAATGGTAGCATCTGGTCGAAAAGCCTCTGGTGAACAACTAAGAGCTAATTGCAATACACCAGCTAATTAAGAGTGTTTTTTTAGCTCTGCTAATTGTTTTTAGTAACTGTTAAGTAATCTACTAGTTGCTAAAATTTGGATATTTGTTGACAAAGTATCATTTCTAATTCATAGTGTTTATTTCTCAATTGTTTCTCAGGTGGATGATGGTTATTGTACCCTTTGCATCTCTGAAGAAAACTTCAATGTTACACAAACAGAAGTGTTTGACCTTATTAGTTCATTTGGATTAGACAAATCTCAAACAGAAGCAGTTTTAAGCAGCATTTCCATGACTAAATGCACACACCAGCAATACAATTCAAAGCTAATTTGGGGTCCACCAGGAACTGGGAAGACCAAGACATTAGCTTCATTACTTTTTGTACTACTAAAACTCAACTACTGTAGGACACTAACTTGTGCACCCACCAATGTAGCAGTGATTCAGGTTGCAAAAAGACTAGTAACACTCTTCTTAGAGTCCTTGGCTTATGATACTTATGGGTTAGGAGACATAGTCCTAGTCGGAAATGAAAAAAGAATGAAGATCGATGATGATTTTGAGCTAGTCGACATATTTCTCAAATATCGTGTGAAGCTTATTGAAGAGTGTATCTTACCGTTAACTGGTTGGAAGACTAGTTTGGAGTCTATGATTTCATTACTCGAAGACCCTAAGGCGAAGCATGATACTTACTTAGTACAGGTTGAGAAAGAGGATAACATGAATGAAGATTCATCATCATCAAACCCAGTTTATTCTGCTCATAAAAACTATGGTCAGGGTCTGGGGAGGGAAGAAAAACGGAAACTTATACCAATAAAGAAGAAGAAAAATAAGATGAAGGAAAAAAAAAAGGGCCAAGCAAGTAATGATAAGGCGGATATAAAAACCGATGAATTTTCGACATTTGATGAGTTTGTGAGGAAGAGTTTCGTTTCTTTAGCAAATCGTTTAGTGTTTTGTGCAGAGAATTTGTATACTCACTTACCGACATCAAGTTTACCACTTCGTGTGGCTAAACAGATGATTGAATTAGTTGGTATGCTTAATACCCTGGTAGAAAATGCGCGAAAAAATAGTTGTAATTTCACTGAACAGGTTATGATGAATAGAGAAGGATTGATGGGTATATTGAATTTACTTCATAAGAGATTTCCTAAGCCCAAGATTAAGGGAAGTGTTAAGGATTTTTGCTTGAATAATGCGCGATTGATATTCTGCACTGCTTCAGGCGCGATTAAAATAGGTTCAGATGTTGAAACAGTGATAATAGATGAAGCAGCACAGCTCAAAGAATGCGAGTCAGCGATTCCTTTACAGATTTTTGGTCTGAAAACTGTGATTCTCATAGGGGATGATCGGCAACTCCCAGCAATGGTTCGGAGCAAGGTCAGATAATGTCTCCCTACATAATGTTTGCATCTTTTTAGCATTTAAAGTAGAAGTGTTCAACGGGGAGGGTCGACCCAATGGGTGATATTAGGCCGTGACAAATTGTCAAATAATCTCACTGTAGCCCACTCGTGTGGACACAGAAAACCCGTGGGCTCGGGCCCACAAACCCACGAGTCAAGAGCGTTTACTTGCACATACACTTAGTGAGATTCACTATTTCCCAAAACTATATAGTAGTAGGAAGATTAGCTCACCCAATATATATGCAAAGTCAACAACCCACTATTTTATTGATGTGGGATCTTGTCTCACGTGTGAAGTATATCCAACAGGTCAAGAATCGGGTCACATTTTAACGGTTCATTAGTGGGCGTTGGTGTAAAGGGTCGGGCAGGGTCGGATAGTTATAAGAATTAATTGCGGAAAAAAATTTACCACTTTTTTATATTCTTAAATGATATTATTATATACATAAGTGGATCGACCAAACGGGTTATAAAGTATAATAAAAAAAACTATTTTATCAACTTTTAAAATGGGTCAAAGTGGGTCGGATTTAAACGGACTTTGACCCGCTGCGACCTGTTTAATATTTGACATGACTCGACCCGACCCTGCCCATTTAAATTTTGACCGCCCTGCCCCGTTGAACACCTCTCATTTAAAGTATGAAAATCTTAAGGTTCTTTTTTTTTTTATATAGGTTTTAGGAAAGATGAACTTCGGAAGGAGTTTATTTCAACGGCTGGCAGGGTTAGGGAAAGAAAAGCATCTTTTGAACATTCAGTATCGGATGCACCCTTCTATCAGCTTGTTTCCGAATAAAGAATTTTATCAGAACAAGATTGTAAATGCACCCAATGTCGAAGGAAGAAACTATGTTAAGAATTATCTCAAAGGGAGCATGTTTGGATCTTATTCTTTCGTACATGTGACTGATGGAAAGGAGAATTTCAAGAAAGGGCATAGTCCTAGAAATTTTAAGGAGGCAAAGGTTATTGATCAGATCATTGCAAAGCTTTTCAAAGGTATGGAACTGAAACTTCTTTTTATTAGTATGAATGTTCTAAAGAATGGAAAATATCCTTATTGTACAAGAATCAACATTATGATACTTCAAAGAACCAACTCAACTAAAAGCTTAAGTTGGTGATTGAGGCGCCATGATATGCTATATACTTAAATACGTCCCCTTGTACGAAAGTCCTTTAGTCTAGAAGTGTAGATGTAACGCATTACTCTTTTGTCAAGGAACCAACTCAACTAAAAGTTTAAAGGTCGAAGCCCTATGATATGTTATATATTCTAACACGTTCCCTTACATGAGAGTCCTTTAGGCTAAAAGTGTGGATGCAACTTAGACCTCCTCATACCTAGTGCGAAATATTCCATTTGAATTTGAGGGGTAGTTGAGATTTGAACATGTGACCTATGGTCACGTTGACTTTTGATATCATATCAAGAAACCAACTCAACCAAAAGCTTAAGCTAATGGTTAAGGAGGCCCTATAATATGTTATATACTCTAACAACTCCTCATACCCGGTGCTGAATATATTTTATACTCTAGAATATTTGGAGCCTTTTATTATAACATTTCTTGTATGTGCAGAACATTATTGCATCACTAAACAGAAGGTGAGTGTGGGAGTACTATCGCCATATAAGGGTCAAGTAGGTTTGCTTCAAGAAAAACTGGAGAAGAAATACACGAAACATAAGGAAAAGTTTTGCATCAACATTCGATCAATTGATGGGTTTCAAGGCGGTGAAGAGGATATCATAATAATCTCAACTGTTCGAAGCAATGGAAATGGATCGGTAGGGTTCCTGTCTGATCGTCAGAGAACTAATGTAGCTCTCACCAGGGCGAGGTATTAATCAGTATGCCTTAACAATGTTTTCGTTTCTTGGAAGATTACGAACAATAACAACAGTTTCTGTTATGTCGATGTAAAATTTAGGTACTGTCTTTGGATAGTTGGAAGTGGAAGTACTTTAGGTAACAGCTCTTCAGTGTGGAAAAACCTTATACGCGATGCAAAAAATCGTGGTTGCTTCTATTATGCTGATGAGATCGTTAATCTTAATCACGAAACACCAGTTGATAAACTTGATTTCTTCAGCCACCTTAAACTCGAGGAAGCAAGATGGAAGGTACTTATTTCATCACTACTCTAAACTAGAGCTGTTAATTCAACGGAGCAGGTCGACCCAATTGGTCAAGGATCAGGTCACATTTTAACGGGTCAAGTCAATAACGGGCCTTGATGCAAAGGGTCGGGCCGGATAATTATAATAATTAATTGCCGGAAAAAATTTATCATTTTTTTTATATATTTTAAAACGATATTACTATTATATACATTTGACCTGGCCGGATATTACTATCATTTTAAAATTATAATAAAAAAATTATTTTATTAACTTTTTAAAAACGGGTCAAAATGGATCGGGTTTAAACGGACTTTAACCTGGCTCAACCCGTTTAACATTTGACATGACCCGTCCCATTTAAATTTTGACCCACCCCGCCCCGACCTGGCACCTCTACTCTAAACCATAGATGGCTAGCATTTATTCCATCACTAGTCTGAATCTCTGATCTTTATGCAGGTTACCTTTAGCAATGAGTTTAAACAATCTATATCAAGCATAAAGAGTGTCAAGGCTCAGAAACGCGTACAAAATCTGCTGCGCAAGATTGCTGATGGCTGGCGGCAGTCCATCACTGATGATGGCGCGACCCATGAGTTGTTGGTGATTTACAAGGTTGATAAAACGCTTAATCTCGCTTGGACAGTCGACATTCTTGAGGAAGAATCAAGTTATATACAAGTCATCAAGGTTTGGGATGTTTTACCAGATTCCAAGGTTCCTGATCTTGCAAAGAATCTAAGTATTCTGTTTGAAGGATATAGTGTTAACTTTATTAATCTGTGCAAGTACAAATCTTATGAAGGGTATGGATGAAAATTAATTATTTCCTAGAAGAATGTGCAATTATGCAGATGTAGTTATGTTTTAAGGTAATATGTTTTCTGTGTTACAGGAACTTGGTTGTGCCTAAGTCATGGAAGCTTCATTCCTCTTGTGAAGCTCCACTTACAACTGATCTTGTAGATGATTGTTTGTCTTACCAATTTGCTGCCATGAATGTAAAAGACAATCCAGGAAAACCAAGTTCAAGCGTTAGGTATGTTATTACGTTTCAGGAAATATTGTTGAAAATAATCGAACATTTCACTTATTCGCTGCGAATAATCTCATCTATTGATTATTTATAATAATCTCATCTCTAATATGTATTTGCTCCCAACATATCTGAAGTGGGAGAGGAGGGGAGGGGTTGTAGTGGTCAAGACCCACTGGGTTTGCTGGGAGCAAATATATATCAAAATGTTGTATTATTAGATAATAATCAAAAGTGGGATTACTCGCGGCCGTTGAGTAAAAGGGTAAATTATTCTCGATAATTTTTCCTACATTTTATTATTATTCAGGTTTTTTTATGAATTTTGTATCAATTAGTCATGGAATCAACTTTATCAAAAGTTTAAGCTGATGGTTGAAGATCCAAAATATGTTATAATATTGAGAGTCCTTTTGACTAGAAGGGTAGATGCACCACCAAAAGCTTAAGTTGATGGTTCAACCATAGGACATATTATACACTATCAAGCCCTCATACAGTATTTCTTTTGGCTAGAAGTGTGGATGCGACACATATGATACTAGATGATTTTAAAGGCCCTGGTATATATTATACTATATAATAATAAGTCACCTTACACGAAAGCGCTTTGGATTAGAATTATGGATTTACCACATGCCCTTATTTACAACTTGAAATAAGGAATGGATGAGATTCAAATTCGTAACCTTTTTATCACGTTGGTTTCAGATACTAAGCCAACAAATCAACTCAACCAAAAGCTTAAGCTGATAGTTGAAAACTAAGCTTAAACCAATAAACTTTTGTGAAAAATTAAATTATCTAACATCATTTTATTTGTCATAATTGTTTCTTAAGTCTTTGCTAACATGCATTTTTTTTTCTTACCCTTGTTTTATGTCCTCTCGTTCGCAGAAAGAATTGTGTTGCAGTATGGAAACCAATACAACGCTAGAATGGCATTGGCAGCCATTCCAAGAAGCAGTGCCAGCCCTCGGCAAGGATAAGTTGGACTTACGCTCAGAGCCACCAAAAAAATTACCTTATTATTTTTGGCAGAAATTAAACCCAAGTCGCATGTATAAAGGCTTAATGCTTTGCCATCAAGCTGCGTCAAAGTTAAAGCTAACTTTCATAGTTGAAGATAATTAAATAGAGTGACTGTTGTAATAAGCACAAAGGAACACGCACCTTCAATAAATATTATTTGACAATTATAATATTTTTATATATTATTTAACAATTATAATATTTTTAGTTTTCTTGCAGGTTTACTTGTTGCATTGTGTGACTAACTCTCCAAAATTTATGATTTTTCTAATTATTTCCTTCTATTATATTTATAATACATTGCTATTGTGTTTTTTTTGACTAATTTTATATTTATTGATTTAAGCTAAACATGTAAATGCGTAATATTTTCTCTTTGCTATTTGGAATTGTCAATTTGTTATATGGATTTTTATGTGGTCATTTGAAGTTGTAATATTTTGATAAAATATTTGATTGATTATTGTAAGGATAAGTGAATTTTAAGTTGTGCAATCTCATTTTTTAAATCATATATTTTTTTTGTCTTGACTCTATCAATATAATGCAGACCCATTTAACTAATTGTTTTTCAATAATTAGTATAAGAAAACTTTTTTTGATTTAGACATTGTGATATTAGTGATTCTGCATCAAAAATTGCTACTAGAAATATCTTTGTTTGATTTTATATTATGTATTAGTGCATACTTTATTTTTATTTTCCAACATTATAGATTTAATTTTTTTTATAAATGTCTTATATTTACTTCGTTCTATTTTAATTCTATTTGATAGCGACATATTGTTTGAAGAAATAACATTATCAATTGTAAGTAATATGGAATAAAGGAATAATATAGTTATGACCTATACCTTTCAAAAAAAATATAATTAAGGCCAATAAATTTTATCCCAGGGCCAACCCTGCCAAGAAGTTGCTTCAATGGGGTTAAAATGCTCTCTTATAATTGTATGGCCTATGTTTTCAGTAAATTTCTAAATTGTCAATTAAATTAAGTCTATTAGCTTCTATAATTCTTTTAGCTCATAAATTTTCTTCTTCAATATTTTAATAATGATATAAAAAGAGAATTACAATTTACAAGTAACAAATGTCTAAATTAGCATCATTATTTACACAATCCCCATTTTCTATGAATGAATCATGGATAATTAGAGTATGATTTGATCTTGAACTCTCTTTTATTTAATGGGTTATTACATGGCATTTGTTGATAGAAGAATTTTGGACTTAAAGATAGGTGTAACTAGTTGAATCAAAGCTTAGAGCATTGGTTTTTAAATATTTATACCATGATTTGGTGATACAAGAAACAAGTGTGGATTGATTTGTTTGGGTTACTACATGGTGCACTAGGATGCGTGAACAATTGTTGAATATGCTTTGGAGGAAGGCGACCAAATGGATACGTGGAAGCAATCAAGAAAGGTAACAATAGCTGTTAGCTCAAACCTGCTCGATTGAACATATGTTGTGCTCAAACGAGCATGACCGCAACAAGGCTAATAGGGCTTGTAGTGTAGGGTAGGAGAAAGGGCGATTAAGGCCTATAGGATAGAGTACAGATAGGGGCCAACAGGGCTCGTAGGGTAGGGTAGGAGTAAAGTCCAATAAGGTTCGTAGGATAGATTAGAGGTAGGGGCCAATAGGGCTTGTAGGGCCTGTAGGGTGTGGTTGGTTAAAATATATGTTTATTTTTAGGGAAATTTGCAAAGAAACACCTTTTAAAACCTTTTTTTTTTGTAAAAAAACACCTTTTATAATCTTTTTTGTAAAAAACCTTTTAAGAGACTTTTTTTTAAAATAGATACCTTAATTCAATTTTCGGTGGCTTTTGTGTAATTTCTGGCGTTGACTATAGTATATCAGTTGCATAATACGCGAGTGATTGCAAACGCAGGGAAGTATAATGAGACACAATACTTCGTGAGTTTCTACTGCCTCTTCCTCAACTCCATCTCCTTCCCTCCACATTTCCCTTCACTTTGTCTGGTTTCTCATTTGTCACCATTGTTGATTGTGACCGAAGATTCGTAGCGATTTTACTTCCTCTCAACAGTAAAAGGTAAGGTTTTTTTTCCCATTAAAGTTAATGTCTTTTTGGTGTCAATTGCATTGTTAATTGAATTGTTCAATTGAATTGTTCAATTGCTACGGTTTGTTTTTGTGGAGTTCTGAAGTTAGGGTTTGTAATTGGTAATTGCGCAGATGAGGACAAAAAACCCTTTATTTAATCCTTCAACTGGAATCAAAAGCATTTTCAACCTAAAAATATGGCATGAGGGACGGTTTGTTTTTAAGAAGAAAACGAGGTTGTATGATGATGGGTGCCTTGATATCAAAGTGGGTTGTTTTGAAATTAATTATTTTGGTATTGTACAATCAGTTAGGAAGGTGATTGAGAGGAAAGATGCTGACTTTACTGTATATTATAGGTGTAAAGGGAGGAGCTTGATGAATGGTTTAATTGAATTTACACCCAACACACCTTTAGTTGATGTATTGGCAACGAAAGATGAGAATGATTTCATTACTGTATATGTTGAGTATGATCAGAGTATGTTTGATGTGGGATCTTTTGATGCTGGTTGTGGAGTTGAGGAGGATAATGATCATGATGGATTTCAGGAGGATAATGATGATGATGGATGTCAGGACAATTTTGATTATGAAGATGATGGAAAGAATATGGACAATAAAGATTGTGGTTGGGCTGGGCCTAAGGTATTAGAAGGTTGCCAAAGTACTTTTGTTGGCCCAGAAGTTGAGTTAGACCACAATGAAATGGGAAATAAAAGCAAAAACCCTCAGTCCAAAAAAGCAGAAAAACTAGCAACCTTGAGGAGAAAAACAAAGGCTTCTGTTCAACAAGAAACCATTGAACAACTAGAACCCCAGATTGAACCAGAGGATGATGTATTCTATGATGGTGCCGCAGATGAAAATTGAAATTGGAGGAAACTTGGCAGATTAAAAGTATGACCAGTGAACATAGTTGTGGATTTCATAGTGCAAACCCCAAAGTTACATCTGAATTTCTTGCTGAAAGGTATTTAGACCATTTTAGGGATGACCCCAATCTGAAGCTCAAATACTTCATGAAGTTGATTCTTAGGGACATTGGGGTAAGTGTGAAGTATCACAAGGCCTATTGTAACAAGAGAGGCAATCTCGATACATAATTAACATTTAATAATAATGTTTAATACAAAAAAAATATTGCGGAAGTCTCAAAATGCCGAATTGTTAAAAACTTTAAATCATAAAACTTAAACTGTTTAAAACAGAAGTAAAATATTACCTCTGATAAGAAATATTGTTTGCTCAAAAAGAAAAAAAAATACATCATCATCAAGTGATCAATAAAGATACAAAAAACAGCTAAGTTCTCGATAAATAGTAATTGCTGCGGCCTGGATCGGAACCTGAACTAAATCCTGCAAAATGCTGCCATCCATGATACGGATGACAGCCGATTGAATCCGTCAGCACTTAACGCCGAGCATAACTTCCTATCCAGCTCAAAATACGAAAATTATACGCTACATTTACAATATAATAATTTAAGTACGAATTTATACTTAATTGACACCACCGTATATTTTTACCATGTTCTTTTTCTGTTACATACTTTTAAGTCATTAAGATACCATTCTCGATCTTGACAGAAGTACGTTACTGCCACTTATACAATTCGGTAATCTTAACACTTGAGTAAGTTCATTTGGTTAATACTCATAACCGTACCATGCATTATAGCATCAACACTAATCAAGTTTATCAGTGATCAACAAGCACATCAATATGACACCTGATATATGTAAGGGTCTGGTTAGGTGAGAACCGTAGTCCTAAACCCTAACTGTGGTGGGAGTCGTCACCCCTCCAACTAGGTTGCACTAAAACGGACACGGACACGGACACGGACACGACACGGGTACGGGAAAACGCCAACTTAAAAATGACGGACACGGGGACACGTAAATGGTAATATAATAAATATATCAAATTAAAGATAATTTTACAATCTTTCATTTGATATTTGTAAATAAACACTTTAAAAATATAAAACTCACATAACATTCAAGTAGTTGCAGCGGTGGCGGTGGCGTGATGGAGGTGGAGGAAGAGGTGAGTTCGAGTTTTTAGGGTTAGAGGAGGAGTGAGAGGCTGAGAGCAAGAGAGGGAATTGAGAGGGAAATGCAAAAAAAGGAATTCGATTGTTCGGCTGTTCGCTTACTGTGTCTGTGTACTGTGTACTAATTTTGTTTTCAAATTTATTTTTTTAAATAAAAACAACACACGTGTCCTTGCCGTGTACGTCGCGTGTCCTTGCCGTGTCCACGTGTCCGAAAAAATATTAAAATATTGGACACTTCATTTGGCGTGTCGGACACGGATTTTCGCGTGTCCGTCGCGTGTCCGTGTCTGACACGTGTCCGACACGGGACACGCCAGTTAGGTGACGTGTCCGTGTTTCCCAGCCCTCCAATACAATATTTATGCTCGAGCTCTACAGGATAGGTAGAGAACCCCCTGTCTTACACCGCATTTTACGTGCCGGCTAACACGGACGCCGGGATTTTACATGCCGGTCCATAGTTCGACATTACCTTACTATCAGGGTCATTCAATCAATACATTTCACACAAGTACATCACATTTTTATTACTCCAAGTTGACTTTGAATTTGAATTTGACCAACCTAAGTGGTAACTTCATTTATTTAATATAATTCTTAATCATAACGTTTAATTCACCTTTACGTCTTTATATGTTCATTACTTAATTTTTACACATTAAATTTTATTTATAACTTTATTTTAATAGTTCACTAAATTCACACTAATAGCTTAATATTTAATTAATAGTCTCCAAATTAGTATTTTCCACAAGTAGCTACTAAAATCTATTTCTCTTGAAATAAGTTCCCAAAATCAAAATTTCCAACTTTAAAATAAATAAAACTTTATTCTCCTCACAAAATCAAACATTCTAATTAAAATTCAAGTTAAACTGCAACCTTTGGATAAGTTTTCAAAATTCAACAAGTTTACCAAAAAAAATAATTATTTCAAGTTTGGAAAAACAAGTAAACTTATTAGATTCGCGAAAATCAACATTCTAGTTATAAAACAAATAAAACTTATAATTTCACAAAAAATCAATATTTCACACATAGTTTAAGAACAAGTTTACTAAAAATACTTTTACATCTTTTTATATAAATTTTGGTCAAATAGTTAGCAGATAAAATATTATTTTGTACTAAATAATTAAATGTCACAAAAGTTATTATTATTTTTTTTTAATTATGAAATCTCATATATTCAAGAAAATCACTTCAATATTTAATAACTTATAAAGCTTTTTCAAAAATAACTTTTAAGATTTTATTTTAATATTATCACAAAATAGATTATAATAATATAAAAAAGAATAAATCAAACTCTTTTTCTTTTAATATGATAATGGTCGAATGGCCTATGAGTATTTCGGGGCCTTTTTTTTCACTAATAAAACAACTTCATTTAATTTATTATAGTAAATTCAAGATTTAAATAATTAACATAATCACTAAAAAAAACAAATAAAAAAATAAAAACTTTACACAATAACTTAGAAATTTACTATAACTTTAAGGATAAACTTAAATCTCATAATAAAGTATAATAACAATATTCTTAATATAATCATAATTAGTAAAATACGTTCATAAAATAACTTACTACCTTACAAACTAGTTTGAAGGCTAACATAAACATATTAATACAAAATTCTAACATAAAATACATTCTTAAATATAATAACATTTCTAATGTAACACATAACTCATAAATATACTAGTACTAGTTTATAACATGAATCATGCTTAATATCACTAGAATATAATTTTGCACTCAACTTCCTAAACTTGTTCAAAGACTATTAGATTAACATACTAAATATACTTTTAGCATACACATAATATAATCTTGATCATAATTTCATTAAACTAACTTCCACTAAAATATATCAACATATTTCATACTTTGCATATTATAAAGTAAATATAATGTAAAATTCCACAAAAAGAGTAGGGTAAGAAGTTATACCATACTAACACCAAGGATTAGTACTAAGTACTAATTAGAAAAATAATAAGAAATAAGATCCTCCAAGATAGATAATAATGCTCCAAAGATAATTAATCCCAACTCCCAAAATAATGATGATGATTTAAGCTAAGTAAAGAGTGTTCTAAGCTCCATGTTCTTTAATTTCTTCAATTAATAAAGGTATTAATGTAGTAAGATTTTAATGAAGTGAAAATATAAGAAAGAATGTTAGAAAGATTTGATGATGGTGGTGTAAGTGATCTCATGGCTAAGGGGGTATTTATAATGAGTTTGGGCAACTTTGTAGTTCATTAGATTGTATGAAAAAGAGTGTTAGGAGTTGTAATATCCTTTCTTTAAAAAAAAAAGAATAATAATAATAATGAATAAATTTCAGAAAAAAAAAATTAAAAAAAAAATAAAAAACAATAAAAACATAACCCACCATTAACAATAACCTCCCATACCATTAACAATAACCTTCCACACCATTAACAATAACTTCCCACACCATTAACAATAACTTCCCACTCTTCTTCCCACTCTTCCCACTAAGCCTCATAACTAACCTCACTTACCTCTTATAAATCAAATCAATTATCCTTAATTTCATTCACATTATTACTCACACTTCCTTCTTCTCTTACAAATTATTTCCTCCATCTTCCATTTGCTTAAAATTCAGTCAAGTAAACGCAAGATTTTGATATTTAAGGTATGAAATTTCATCTCTTTATAATATTGTTCTACCAATTTCAATTCAAATTACACATTTTGCATTTGAAAAAAAAAAAGAAAAAAAATATTCATGACCTTAGTTTTCCGGCGATACGGCAGTCACCGGGATACCACCGGCGTGAGACGGCGGCCACCGAAGCTACTGCCGGCCGGCACCTTCTCCTTCTTCTTTCTCCCTTCCTCCTTCTCTCTCCTCCTTCCCTTTCTTTTTCTGTTTCGTGAGTTACTGGAACTCACCTTCTTTTTTTTTTATATATAATAATTATGATTATTATTATTATTATTATTATTATTATTATTATTATTATCCTTAACCCTTATAAATTTCTAAATCTTATAATAAAATGAGTTAACTATTTTAAATCCCTGCTCTTCTATACTACTCTTAAAATCTTAAATTACATATTTAAAATTATTCTTTCTAAATAAAGTATACAAAATGAAAAAGAGTCTTTTAATTTATTTATTTCGATGGGTTGATCGGGGTATTAAATTGAGATATATTATTTTCTCGTGTAGACAGCGGATTCGTAGACAGAAATTATTAGGAGCGTACGTTGTCTAGAATCGTGTGACAAGGTAATTCTCAATGTCCATCTAATTAGGACTATCCCGTTAGTATTATGTGCTAAGTGATAATTAATGTGTTTAAATTGATGCATGATTTGATATGACATTATTTTATATGATGTTATGCTTAATATATTCTCAAATTATATTTACTATTATTTTTTTTTGTCAAACTTGAATTTATAATTTTTATTTCGATAAAATTTATATTATTATTTTGATAACGAAATTGGATACGATTTAAATTGGAAGAGAAATATTTATGATATTAATTCCTATTGCCACCAATTGATGTTAGAATGGTGATTTGGAAAATGAGATTTCAGTTGGATATTCCTGAGATATATATTTATTGGGAAAAATTTATGATCATAAAATATAATGTATAATGCATGTTTGATTTTAAGTTTGTGTGCTCGCAACTAATTATTAAAATATATTAAATCACGTAAAGTGTAACACGAGGGAAATGAAGCTCTTATATTTGTTGTGATCCAAGTATAAGGGTGATGAACAGGTTGCCCTGTTTGGTTAGTATAGCTGCCGACAAGTATTATTATTTCTGATACTTGATATGATGTTTGGTCTTCCTTCTATTTGTTGTGATCCAAGTAGAAGGGGTGTGCACACTAGGGTTCCCTGAGACTACTCTGCTGGCCTTGAATTATTTGGGGTGACGACCTCTTGTTGAAGTAGGTATAGGGGTAAAGCCTCGGCCTACTGGCGTTCTTGTTCCCTCAAATTTAAAATTGATTATGTGTTTGTCATTATTAATTATCAAATTAATAAATTGGTTTATGTGATAATATATACATTATTTTCTCAAACTGTTTTCTATTAAACTCAGCTATATGTTATTTTCTAAAATTATTTTCAATTTGATTATATTGTATTTTCTTAAATCAGTTTCAAACTTAATCGTCTTACGGGATGGAGTTGGAATTACTCAATTTTTCTGATTTTGGGAGTTTTTCCCTTGTTTTTCTTGCATTCTTATGTTACAGGTTATTGATTGCATGGGAATCGCGGAGTGAGGATCACTTAGAAATATAGCTTTTACTAGAGTCGTATTTCAGTTTTAATTTTTACCTTAGGTTGTTTAAATTTTATATGGACACAAATTACGTTTCAGTCTTTTCCTATGTTGTAAGATCCTTTGTTGGATTTAAAATTATTAAGTTATTTCTTAGTTGTTAAGCCTTACATTTATTTTATTAGAAATAGATGTGGCGGTAACACTCCCATGAGTAGGTTTTGGCTCATGTTTTTCATTAAAGGTGTTTTCAAAAGTTCGACCTATTCTGAGGGTGTTACAGGAGTATAGAAGAAGATTAACTTGTGTAAGTGATTTAGAGTGTGTAAGTGAATGTGTAAGAGTTGGAGTGTAGAAGAAGGCTTGTGTAAGGAAATGGTGATAGCTTGTGTAAGTGATGAACATCATCATGGGTTACCATAGAAAGGATTTTGGTTCATTAAAATTTTGTTCTAATATGTACAAGTGAATATACTTTAAAATAATGGGTAAATTTGATCATGAAAATATGTAGTTTATTTAAAATTTTGCTTAAACTGTACTTAATGTTAATAAAAATACGACTCATTTTTATGTATAAAATAATTATATCAAAATTATAAGGTTAAATAATAAGTAGTAATGTTAATTTAAGGAAGAAAGTTAAAAAGTAACGTTTTACAAAATCGTGAATATAATAATAAAAACTTACTTTTCGTACTATAAAATAATAAAATAATATTTTAGTGCTTATAAAAAGATTTTAAACAAAATACTATTTTAAAGTTTAATATTTGAAAGAAATTACAAAATCGGAAAAGATTTAGGAATTAAAGATGGTTTGAAATGGATAATCAAAGGATTAGAGATTTGATTTGAAAATTCAGAATAATTAATCGAAAGATTAATATTAAGAATTTTGAGTCTGTTACACCTATTATGCCAAGGTCATTGCTCTTCACATGATTCATGGTAGTGCATTAAAGCAATACCAAAGGGTTTGGGACTATGCCGCTGCAGTTAGGAAATACCTAGTAGGTTCATCTACTTTTGTTGTTGTGAGTGATATAGAAAGGCCCCCAGCTACATTCCAAAGAATGTACATCTGTTTGCAGCCTTGTAAGGAGGGGTTTATACAAGGTTGTATGCACATAATTGGAGTGGATGGTTACCACTTGAAGGGGTTTATACAAGGTTATAAACTCTATTCTTTTTTGGTATACAATAATCAATAACAATGTATTAATCCCACTTAAATAATGCAGGACAAATTCAATGACCACATGCAAGCCATTAAGATGTTGTCCGTTGATGTTTTCAAGTATTTGGACAACATCCCTGTTCAAAGGTGGAGTAGGCATGCCTTCAACCCCAAGAGCAAGTCAGCCATGCTGTTGAACAATTGTTGTGAGTCATTCAATTCGGTTTTGAGGGAGTGCAGAAACAAACCAATATTGAGCATGATGGAGTGGATAAGAAGATATGTCATGGCAAGGGCTTTTAACAAAAGGGAGGGATGTAGGAATTATCAAGGGTCAATCATGCCAGCTGCTTTGAAGGTGCTCAAAAGTGCCCAAGATATGGCCAAGAACTGCTTTGAGACAATTTCTGACATTGACTTGTTTGAGGTGGATCATGATGGAGATAGATGGGTGGTTGACTTGAAAAAGCATTCATGTGGTTGTTTCAGGTGGGATTTGACAGGAATCCCTTGTTGTCATGCATTCAAATGCATCATGGCATTCAGGGGCAATCCTGAAATGTATGTGCACAAGGCATACAGTAAGGAGATGTATGCCTTAGCGTATGCACCTATTTTCCAACCCATGCCTGGAATGAAGCAATGGGATTCTACAGACCATCCCAAACCTAACCCCCCTGGTATTAGAAAGCTCCCTGGCAGACCATCACAAAAAAAAAAGAATCAAAGAGAAGGGTGAAGGGGAAGTTGAACCAGAACCTCCAGTGCTGAGAAAGAGGAAGCCCAATGCATGCAGTAACTGTGGAGGTCTAGGCCACAATAAGAGCAAGTGCAAGAACCCACCTGCACCCCCTAAACCTCCAGCAAAAAGAGGAAGGCCAATGGGTGATGGTGTTCCAAAACAAGCAATACAGAAGAAAAGGGGAGAAACGAGCCAATGTCAAGAAGAGGTCAACACCAACTCTTCACAACCAGTAGACGCATCTCAAACATATCACACATGAATTTAATAGCTTTGATGTTAGTTTGTGAAAAATTATTAGTGTTTATTAGTTAGTCAATGACTTTAGTATCTCTGATGTAGCAAATGAACCTTATGTATGACTTCAGGATGTAGCTAATGAACCTTTTGTAGTTTCATGTTATGGATAATATGCATTATGAAATTTGGTTCAATACTTCAGCTGCACATTATAAAATGGAGGCAAAAACAAAAACAACTAAGAAATTTGGTTCAATAATTAAGGTGTACATTATGATATGGAGGCAAACACAAAAACGACCAATAAGTTTGGTTCAATAATTCAACTGTACATTTTGAAATTGAGGCAAACACAAAAACAACCAACCAAACAACCAAACTACTCCATAATCTTAAATAGAGTTCCTAAAAATAAAACAACCAAAAGAGCCAAATATTGAGATTTGCTGAAGTTTTTGGCCAGCTTCAACCTCCCAACATGCCAACCGTCAAATCCGTCACCAGTAACCTTTGCAGCAGCCTTCGCCTCCTCTAATTCGAACTCAGCAACAAGACATGATTTCTCATACTCCGACCTACTCAACCGACTCCTCAGCACATTCACTTCATTCCTCAGTTCCTTATTGGCCTCCACCAACACAATAATAGTTACCCTTTGCCACTCCACTTGATCGGCATCAATCCACCTGAAGAACGAGCAACCCCTTCTTCCACTTTCAATGTCATATAATTTACAAGCCATGAACCTACGCCCAAGATTTTTGGGGGTCCAAGACCTCATCATCGCAATTTTCATCCCACAGTAGCATCTAGTAGGTTGTGAGTTTTCAATGGCACGAGAAGAACCACTAGAAGAAGACATATTAAACCAAACAAAAACAACAGAGCACCATTGTAAACAGAACATCAAAGCATCAACTTTTCATAAAAAATGGAGAAAACTTCTACAACAACGCACATACCTACGCAATTTCAGATGAAAACCCTAGAAATTGAACTTCAAAAGCACAGAGAGAGAGAAAGAGAAGAGGTGAAGTGATTTGAAATGGGAGTTGAGGGTGTAAATGGAGTATTTATTGAGGTTGAAATGAAAGGAGCGTGGATTAAGAACAATTTGCAATCACGCGCACGTATTTGGAGGTCAACAGGCATAGTCAACGCCGGAAATTACACAAAAGCCACCGGAAATTGAATTAAGGTGTCTATTTTAAAAAAAAGTCTCTTAAAAGGTGTTTTTTTACAAAAAAATTTATAAAATGTGTTTCTTTACAAAAAAGGGGTTTTAAAAGGTGTTTCTTTGCAAATTTCCCTTATTTTTATTATCTAAAATTTACTAACCTGAAATTTAAAATGTTGAGAATCATTAAGGAAAATAATTTATAAAAAAAGATGTGTTTTAAAATATTTAAAGAAGAGAATAATCTTAAAAATGAAAATAATTTATAACTTGAAATTAATTTCAATCAAAAAACAACAGTTTAGTGGAAAGAGTGACCTCCAAATTTTTGTACAACATACTCATGCATTTTATCAAGCCTTCATGGATCCAAAAAAACTACTTATTGCAATGGCATATCCCAATTTCAATAAGTTATCTTTAAGAAACAAGTTTATTTTGGCTTTTGTACTATCATATTCGGTCGGTTAATGCAGGGGCGAATTCAATGGGGTGTCAACGATGTCAATTGACGTCACTTAAATTTCAGGAAAAATTATTCTATAAGAAAAATTTGCAAAGAAACACCTTATAAAACCAGTTTTTTGTAAAAAACACTTTTAAAATTTTTTTTTTGTAAAAAAAACACCTTTTAAGAGAATTTTTATTAAAAAAAAAACACCTTAAATCAGTTTTCAGTGACTTTTGTCAACTTTCAGGCGTTGACTATGCCATTTGAGCTCAAAAGTCAATGCCTGAAAGTTGACAAATGGCATAGTCAATGTCTGAAAGTTGACAAAAGTCACTGAAAACTGATTTAAGGTGTTTTTTTAATAAAAAGTCTCTTAAAAGGTGTTTTTTACAAAAAAATTTTAAAAGGTGTTTTTTTTACAAAATTGATTTTGTAAGGTGTTTCTTTGCAAATTATTCTATAATAGAACATGATAATTCAAAAGAAATGAAAACAGAAATGAAACAAATATTCTTCAAACACATATCAAAAATACAAACAAAAAAGCTACATTAGTTCTCTGACGATTAGACAGGAACCCTACCGATCCATTTCTATTGTTTCGAACAGTTGAGATTATTATGATATCCTCTTCACCGCCTTGAAACCCATCAACTAAGGGGCGGAACCAGAAATACAAATAAGTGATGTCGATAATTAAAAAAATACAATTAAAAATGATAAATAAATTGCATTCGACAACGATTAATTAAGATAATTGTTCAGACCGAGTTTTCATATGTAAAAATGACATATAATATAATCATTGAATAAATTTTAAACTGTAAATACAATCATTAATCAAAATTCCTAATTAGCTAAACAAATAAAAAACTCTAATTTTTTAAAGGCCTAAAATACCTAAGAAGAGAATTAAATCCTAATTTACCTAAATAGATAAAAAAAATAAAAAGCCCTAATTTATCAATTTTTTAAAAACCCAAATTTACCTTAAAAACTAAGCAGAGAAGATGAATTGGGGACAAGGGAAGAGGAAAAAAGAACTAAAGAAGAGAAGTAGATGCTTGATGAGCAGTGAAAAGAACTACAGCTTTACCAAATTTTTTGAGTAGATGATTGGGGACAAGGGAATGGAAAAAAATTATCTATGCCCCGAAAAATAGAAATCTTTAAAGAGAATTTTTATTAAAAAAAACACCTTAAATCAGTTTTCGGTGACTTTTGTCAACTTTCAGGCGTTGACTATGCCATTTGAGCTCAAAAGTCAACGCTTGAAAGTTGACAAATGGCATAGTCAACGCCTGAAAGTTGACAAAATTCACCGGAAACTAATTAAAGGTTTTTTTTTTTTAATAAAAAGTCTCTTAAAAGGTGTTTTTTTACAAAACAAATTTTAAAATGTGTTTTTTTTTTACAAAAAATGGTTTTATAAGGTGTTTCTTTGCAAATTATTCTCTATTATAGATTAAATGGAATCTTGCATTTTTGTCCTTAATTTCTTATTAAAATTAAGTGTACAATCTACTAGCTTTTTTGTTTGACATAAATGGTTTTTATTGTGATTTGGGTGTTTAATTTAGCCTTTTTAAGGTAAGTCATCACTTTAGCTATAATTAATTATTTTAAAGTCATCACATACAACTGTAAAACCAGTACTTATTAACTGTAGGTAATTAATTTAACAATGTAAGTCATCATTGTAAGGTGATAAGTCATCACTTTAAGGTTATAAGTAATCATAAAGGTCATCACATAGAACCCTAAAATGAATACTATAAGTAGTAGATAATTAATTTAACAGTGCAAGTCATCACTTTGGAGTGGTAACTCATCACTTTAAAGTTATAAGTAGTCACTTTAAGGTGATCGATCACATGCAACTTTAAATTGAGAACTTATAAGCAGTAGGTAATTAATTTAACAATGTAAGTCATTATTTTAAAATGATAAATCATTACTTTAGGACTATAAGTAATCACTTTAAGATCATTACATATAATCTTAAAATGAGTACTTATGAGTAGAAGACAATCAATTTAACAATGCAAGTTCTCACTTTAAAATGTTAAGTCATCACTTTAAGGCTATACGTAATCATTTTAAGGTCATCGCATACAACCTAAAAATGAGTACTTATAAGTCGTAGGTAATTAATTTAACAATGTAAGTGTAACATCCCGGCCTTTTGGACCGCTGGTGACTACTCATGGAGACTGTAGACTAGCCCCAGAAACCAACACAAGTCTTTTCAGCGCACTTTGGCCTCACTCGTGCGCACCCGGAAGAACTTCCCAGGAGGTCACCCATCCTAAGATTGATCTCCACCAAGCACGCTTAACTGTGGAGTTCTTAGCAAATAGGCTCCCTAGAAAAGAAGATGCACCTTGTTGATATGAGTAGTCTATCAATCGTTTTTCAAGCTAAATTTAGGGTATTACAGTAAGTCATAAGATGATAAGTGATCACTTTAAGGATATAAATTATCACTTTAAGAACATTAGTGATAGAATTTAATTTTATTTGATATTATAAGTCATCACTTTTAAGTTATAAGTTATCATTTTAAGGGTATAAGTGATCAATTTAAAAATATAAGTGATTCCTTTAAAATTATCACTAACAACTTTAAAATGATTACTTATAATAGTATAAGTAATCACTCTATTAAAAAATGAGAGAAGAAAAAAAATGGTATAAAATATTGGCTGAGGTGGATGCAATTCCATAATTTACAACATTGGCTTGGGGGCTTCTAATGCTCATTATCAAATGAATTTATGTGATGCCGATGCGCTCAGAATGCCTTGCTTGTCATCCAGGGATGTTTCATGTCTTCTTAAACCAAACATGCGATTTGTGTGCGCAGCGCCTCATATAGAATCGACTTCTGGTATGGAGAATGAATTGGATTCTCTGCAAGGGGGTTCTCGTGGAGATATCTTACCAAGCTCTGCCGCTTACTCCAATACGTCATCTTTTTTAGATGAACATTTGGTAGGATCGCAGGAAAGATTTGCTGGCTCTCTTGGTTGGTCAGCAGGGTTCTCCATTGAGAACACAGACGAACAAAACAGCCAACAAGCACAAGTGCTCAAATACTCTAATGACGAGTCCTACAAACAAATGAGTGGCAAGAAAATAGGCGTTGTTGGTGAACAGAATATACTAAGCCCTCTGGAAACTTCTACTGGCCGTGCTAAAAAGAGAAGGAAGATTTCTGATGATTTTGAGTCTATCAAATATCTGCATTTGGAAGGTAGAAGAATCTATCAGGAAGCAGAAAAAAAGCTTTTTTCTTTACACGATAGTTTAATCAGACCTATTATGAATGAGCAGATAGAGAAGGAACGTTTTTCACAGCCTGTCAGTAAATCTAATACCGGTGCCAATCCTAGAATGCCTTACATTCAAAATAAGCAATTACTTGAACCAGAGGTAGTCCTTCAGCAAGCTGGTGAATCTAAGGTGCAGATGCAAGTGGCACCTGGTCTAAGTGACAAAAGGGGAAGCTCCCAGCAATTACATGTTGGAAGAGGCCAAAGCACACACAATCAAGATGCTGTGAGTAGCGTTCTGGAAGTGATGAATGGGGATTACATGAAACTACTTGATTTGGATGATGAAGTTGCTGAAGAACAATTCCGAATGGTGATGGAAAGGCCTCTGTCTCCAATCCTTCCCGAGTTTGGTATTCTGGAGTTTAGTCAAAAGGTTCAAGCGCAGACTGTATCTGAAAATATTGAAGCTGTGTATCAACGTGGTTTTTCAGTACAAAATAAAAACCAACTGTACTTTGTTTTGTTTTCTGATATGGAGGATATTGGCAGTGTAACAAGGATATTTTGTGCTACTAGAACCTGCGTAGATCAATGCTGCCTGTTTTTTCAAACAAATTGGGCAGTTCAAGATATACTAGGGGTCTTACTATTGGAGAACGAACTGACTCCCAGGTAATTTTTTTTGTTGAGGATGAACAAATAAAATGAAACCTCTTAATACTTAAAAGCCTTTGATTTAGTTACCGTGCTGCTGCCTTCATATTTGAAAAAGAAGGTTTATGCAAAAAGCGTGATTCAAGAAATTGTTTTCTCCATTTTTTTCTATTTCATCTTGTTCCTAACGGTGTCCTTAGCTAACTTTTTTTTACTTTATTATTTTTTTTGCATTTTCAGGGAAAAAGCCTGTGTTTTATTTTCTCTTCTGCTACTTAATTTTTCCGCTATATCATCGAACAAGTCTGTGACCTTCCAAGTCCAAGAGCAAATGGTTACTTTGTCTGCACAGATGCACGCAGGTATGATACTGTGTCATCATCCTCGAAATACAGTCTCCTTTTATATTGTTATCATGATGTACCAGTTTTCTTTTCTGCACCTTCACTTTGCTTTTGTTGCTCACTATTTGATGAACATATATAATGCAGTGTTAAACTCTGATACCAGAGAAATGCTTAGAAAAATCTGTAACCTTCATGATGTACTTGCATTGGGTGAAGAATTTGTACTGAACAGAAAAGTTTTATCCGATGTTGACGTGAGCGGCGAACTGCTTGTTGATTGTGGCTCAAGTATTGGGATTGTACATCAAGGGGAGAATACTGTTTTGTGGCCTAAGATAGCTCCAACTGATCTGGTTGTTACTGGGAGCAGCATATTGGCTTCTATCTATAAAGCAGTTGGTCATCTTGGCTCTTTATGTGAATTTTCACTCAAGTTGCTGCACATGGGCAGAGCTGATTATTCTTTGGCGTTGTCAATTCTTCATAATTTTGCTTGCTTATGTGGTGAAGATTATTTTACCAACAGCAATTATTCTTCGGTTATGAAAGTTGTTAAATCTGTGGTGGCGTTCATGGAGGCTTCTTTGTCCAAGGGTCCCATTAAAGATCTCCAAGCAGGGGATATTACTTGGCATCATTTCACAACTTGTGTCAGATGCCCATTCAAAGAAGGCTCTGTTACTCTTGATGCTGTTTCTTCAGAGCTGTTGGACGAGCTACGAAGACATCTTGTCCCTCAAATTCCAGGTGCAACGGCTCATTCATTGAACAGCAAAGCTGTTTCTTGCCTTCTAAGTGATGTCCTGTCTTCTTTGGAACTCATTGCATCAATTATGGTATTGTTCTCTGTCAGCCATTAGTAATTCCTTGTTCTTTTTCCAAACCTATCAGGCTAGTGTCTAATTAATTTTTAAATTTGCAGTGCTGGGACTGGGTATGCGAGAACATTGTACAAAAGCTATTTCACATGTTGGAATTAAGTTGTCAGAATGAAGTCTTTTCTACTGCCCTTGTGGTGCTTCTCGGTTATATCGGGAGGTGAGGTTTTCTTTGGCTATAATTTCTGGCTGATTTCACATTCACCTTTTCAGGATATATATCAATATGTGCAGGACCTCTCATTGGTCAACCCCACTCCCCCCGAAATAATTTTTATAGATGTAATTGGAACACTGTAAAAATATGTTGAAATTATTATGCCCGCCTTACTGGAATTTGTAACACTTAGCTGTTCAAAGGAAGATGATACTTTTCCTTCGCTTCTGACCTCGTTGACACATTATTGTTTCAGACTGGGAGTTGAAGCACGTGGCTATAATGACGCTGGAGTTGAGGGTATAAGACACCATTTGTTAGGTCTTTTATGTCAGGCTACCACATCGAAGTGTGATTCAGCTGTACCAATGGCCATCCTTTATGGAGTGACTGGGCTTTGTCCGAAAGGTCATGAGATTTTTCAGAAGGTTTATGATGTAATTCATTCATCCAAAGATTGGCATTCTGCATCATCTCCATCTGATGATATTGTAAGCAAATTTCTTTCATCTCTTAGCAGCAAACAAGCAACCTCCTTGGCTAGTCTATTGAGTTTTGATTCAGGACTAGCTGCATAGTTCATGTTGCCTACATGTTGTAAGTAGGGCGATTTTGCATTTTTACTGGTAGTTTTATCTTTTACGTGTAATCTACGGTATAAGTTATAGAATGAGATCTCTTGATTTTGTAACTGATCGAGTTTTATTTTGACTAGATGTTAGGTTCTAGCTTGAGCAAATAGGCTCCCGAAAGAATTGACATAAAGATGTCAGATCAAGATTTTTAACATTGTATGGTTTTTCGAACATGCTCCTTGTTTTTGTTCCGAGGGATGCTTGGTATAATGCTATACAATGAAAAAGAGTAAATATGAGAACTTCTGATTCCATTGTTAGTTTTATTACTCTTAACGGTCTGTTTGGTTATTGATATTAAATATTAGGAATGACTTGCTACTTGTTTTATTTACTTTTTGGTTACTATTTATTAATCACTTTTAAATTGTGTCTTATTATTGATAAAGTTAAAATATAGTTAAGTGAAATCTTATTTAATTCGTCTCAACATAAAGATTACTGTTATCAATTTTTTATAATTTTTCATTTTTCACAATTAGAAATATTAAGGATTAAAATATTACCTTAATAAGTACAAATAAGGTAGACAAGACAAGTAGGTTGAATAGGAGAGTGTAAGTAATCTGAATTAACAGTGTGGAGAATACATGATATATTAGCCCAACTATTTTAGAATTTCTTGCATAGTAGGTATATTTTCTTTCACTTATATTTTCTCCGTTTTTAAATACTTGCAACATTTTGGTTATGAGCACTATTTATTATTCAAGTTTATTATATATATTACGGTTAATGTGTAAGTAAAAATATAGTCTAGTGGATTCTTGTTTGAATCGTCTAATCGCATACTTTCATAATAATTTTTTATAATTTTTAGATGTGTATAATTCAATATATAAATGAATAAAATAATATTTTAGATTGCGTAAAAAGTGAAATATAGCAAATATAATATAAAAGAAGTATTTTAAAAGGTTCATTTTATATTTGATTCAATTACAATTACGATAGTTTAAAAATAAAAATTTCAAAGAGAATTAAATTTTGCGTCACTGATGGTGACTACTATTTTTCTTGGTGCGACCTATGTTTGATTTTTATTTACACTCCCGACCTAAATAACAAAAAAAGTAAAAGCTTCAAAACAATTAAAAATTAATTCTTAAAAAATGAGGGAGCATCAAAGGAAATTTACTCGCAGGATCCTTTTTTGCCGACACTGCGCCATGACTAGTAATACAAAATGAACAATTGATAATCACATCATGAAAAAGTGGTAAACAAAACAACTAATTAAAGGAGAGGAAATCAATGCAAGCATGAAGCTTCAATAAGTAAAGCTAAAATTTAAAGGAAGAAATAGTTAAAGCAAGCTAAAATTAACTAAAGGAGAAGAAATCAAGCATGAAGCTTCAATAATTAAAAGGTAGAAAATATCTTACGGTAAGATTTTTTCTATTTAGTTAGCCTAATGTACATTTACAGTGTTAAAGTAATCACTTGCAATTTTCAAATGATCACTTATTCAGTTACCATCTTAAAGTGACCACTTTGAAAAGTAAGCTGATTTTATTGATCCATCTCATGGTGAAACGAACTCATACAATATTTAACTGTTAGAAGTAAAATTCAAAGGGTAAGAATTAAGAAATAGTTAAACCGAGAGATTCAAATCTTATACTCCCTCCAATTCATTACTAATGTTCTATTTGCTTTTTGGATACTATTCATTGCTTACTCTTAACTTGTACTTTATAATTAATCTATAAGTTAAAATATAGTCAAGTGAGATCTTGTTTAATTCGTTTTAATATAAGGATTATTTATATCAACTTTTCATAATTTTTAATTATGCCTAATTGGAGATATTAAAAACTGAATAAATACATTAGAAAAAGTGCGTAAAGCAAATGACACATTAATAGTAAATTGGAGGGTGTCATTTAGAACAAATATAATACTTTTCTCGAATAAGATTTTGAATTCGACTCTAAGTTACCCCTCTCCTTCCTATACTCCAAAATAAAAAAAGCAATCTCCAAGTCTTCGTCAAGTACCAAGTCTCCGTCAAGTAAAGCACCTTCCATTACATAATCTAACCTCTTTAATTTCACGAAGCTACATAAAGTTTAATGCAAATGCATCTTTTTATGTTATTTGTGTATTGAAAGAAGGAAAAATAACCTAAAAAAATATAGAATTATTTTAATTTTGAAGTTTATATTACTCAAATTCGATTATTTTCTGCAATTGATGAATACGAAAATGAAGAAGTTTAACAATGGAAAAAAGGAACGACTCCCTGACATTTTAGATTTTGTGTTCTTATGGTCAATCAAAGATGTTCTTAACAATAATCTCTACGTTAATAAGGTAATTATAATATACTCATTTTTTTAATACTTATTATATATATATATATATATATATATATATATATATATATATATATATATATATATATATATATATATGTATTTGGGAATTATTTTGATATTGATTATTATTAGGAAATTATGAAATTAGTTATATATATATATATATATATATGAAATAAAATATTTTTCTTAGTTAAATATATTTCTTTGTTTGTTTATTAAAAATTTTGGTTATTTGAATATATTTCTACGCTTATATAAAACATACACAAAAAAATTAAAATCATCATATGGTTATTCAAAAAAAGGTGATAGTAAAAGAACTAAAATTTACATCTTCAGTTTTGAAATACTCTCTGATCACAAAATAATTAACACATATTGTCATTTTGAATGTTATAATTGATACTTAAGATATTAAAAACTAAGTTTATTAAAAGTTAGATGGAAAAAAAAAACTTTAGTATTTAAAAACTCCAATTTAAAAAAGTGAATATAAATTATAATTACAAAAGTGAGGATTTAACAACAAATATTAAGAATGTGATTGTAGTGAACTAAATAAGGTCTAATGTTAAAATCGTGTATAGATAAAATTTACCAAACAAAACTATGAAAATTTGAAAATTTAAACCCTATAATTTCAACTATTTATTAAAATCACACTACATGTAAATATATGTGCACATATCATCTTTATAAGCTAAGAATATATCATCCCAAATAACATAAAAATAAAATGAAGAATATAATCACTTATAAAAACTATATATTATCCATAATTCAATAATGCCAATTACATAAATATCTACAGATATTTTTTTTCCAACCTCAGAGCATAGCAAACACCAAATTTATTGTGTATTTGCACCCTTGTTACATAAAAGCAATTTAACTATGCTAATTTTTTGTGTATTTTTGTTCCATCTTTCGGAGCATAGAGAACTAATCAATTTTCAAATTCAATTATATTATATGCAAAAACGCAATAAGAGACCGTTTTATTATGAAGCGGGTATTAATAAGTTGGACCAAACTCAAAGTTAAAAATAAAATCAATTTTAACTTTAAAGGTATCAATTTTAACATCAAAACGATTAATTTCAACTTAAAGTAAACCTTAAATGGATCAATTAAAATGAAAAGTTCAATTATAACATTAAAAGCATCAATTATAATCTTAAAATAGTCTATTATGCTTTTAAGTTATATATTATAAATGATCAATTATAACTTTAAAAGAAATCAACTTTGACCTTAACGACGTCAATTATGACACTAAATCGATCAATCACAGATCATCATCGTCATCATACTCAGTGTATCCCGCTCAAAGAAAACTATGGTCAGGGTCTGGAGAGGGAAAAAAGACGACAGTTTATACCCATAGAGGAGAGTGCGGTCAAAGAATCTCTCGGTTCGATAAGGGTCTTCAAAGGGAGAGAAACCTGCAACTACCCAAAAGCCTGTAATCAAATAGCTACAAAAACCTAATAAATAGAAATATAGAATACGTATAAATAACTAAAAATAAAGATAAGTAAAGGAGGTAAAGAGCAATGATTAAAGGCAATGAACAATAACAAACGATGGGTAAGAGGAACGAGTTTAGTAATCTAAGATGTGGATAAGGCGCCACCAACACTGATCGCATATTGTAAAAAATCATAATTGGACTGATTAAGCTATTGGTCTCACAATAAAACGATCATTCACAAGACCTGCTGGAATTATATTGTGTTTTCTCAAATTTTTTACATTGTATACAATAAACAGGTCAAACCCATACCGAACATATTCTCATCAACTGAACATTTCATGAACTCATTTAAATTGCCACTTATAGAGGAGACTCGCGCTGAATTCTGTTCAGGCTTAGAATCAGTTGGCCATGCACCTGCTTGTGAGATATCATCTATTTCGTTTTCTAAGAAATACAAACCTCCTAAAAAATTATATTACGGCATTTCCACGAAAATAATACATGATGTTAATAATCATGCCGCACATTACGAGCCAGAGACAGGTGATATATTTGCTATAACAAATTCAAGGCCAAGAAGTATTGATGATTTGATCAAACCGGATAAACCCCTTCATTTTGGGTATGTGTCAGAGTATGATGAAGATGAACTTAAGTTTGAGATATTACTGTCACAAAAAATTGATCGGGAGATATTAAGTAAGAAAGATGTGAGGCTTTTTGTTACATTTTTGATGAATATTACTACCAATATGAGGATTTGGAGGGCATTGAATCCTGATCCTCATAGTAGAAGACTGGGTCCCATTCACAAGATGCTACAACATGACTCTTCTGTAAGTATATCTATTGTTTTTGCTTGTTGGTTGACTTTTGAATAAGTCTTTAAAAGTGATCGATTAGTTGATATTTACCCGATTTTGTAATTTGAATCTGATTTAACCCGACTTCAAAATGTATGTAAAAATATATAAAAATCAATGTGAGCATAAAACTCGATTTAGAATTAACCCAATACACATGACCCGAAATCAACCAGATGACTCGAATGAACACCTCTACTTTTGACTTTTAATTTATTGATCGGTCAAACAAATAATTATTGTTTCTATTGTTGACTTAATTGGGCATCCCCAGTACTTAAGAATATTGACATAAGGTATCCGAAGCACCAACATGTAACAAAGACAACAATACTAGTCTTATTCTCAAAAGATTGGGGTTGATTGCATAAATCAATATATTAATTCCAATAGTCGTTCATATGGATTTTTTCTCCGGTTCTCCATTCATTTCAATTTTCTACTATCTTAATTTGTAAGTCTAGGTTATTCATATTATTTTACACTTTTGTCCACTAAGTCATTTATAGAAAATCATAATGCACAAATAAGACTGATTTGAGTTTTGAATAATTGGTTTTTGTTAATTTATCAATGAGGAAAACACCTCTATTCATGCATGAGATTAGGACTAAAAATAAGGAAACAAAATATTGACATAAACCTAAATAATAGGAAACAAAATAACCTTAATATCCTAAATATTAAAAAAGATTTTAATTTCCTAAAAACATAATATTCTGAAATATAATATCTTTACTTTATTCTACTTTTTATTTTCCTACATCATTTTCGGTCTTCCTCACCCTCTTTTTAAGTCTAATGAGTTCCAACTTTCTATCGTTCTTATCGGTTCGCTAATGTTCATCACTTTTTTGTTGAAGTAACTACTTCATGTAATCTGTCTTCCTCCGACTCAAACTAAACTCTCGTGACTCCTACACATGTGTCCCTCATTCTAACTTAGCATTCACCCCTGTGTGATCTCATTTACCAACACAATGCTAACAGCAAACAACCAATGGTAGCATCTGGTCGAAAAGCCTCTGGTGAACAACTAAGAGCTAATTGCAATACACCAGCTAATTAAGAGTGTTTTTTTAGCTCTGCTAATTGTTTTTAGTAACTGTTAAGTAATCTACTAGTTGCTAAAATTTGGATATTTGTTGACAAAGTATCATTTCTAATTCATAGTGTTTATTTCTCAATTGTTTCTCAGGTGGATGATGGTTATTGTACCCTTTGCATCTCTGAAGAAAACTTCAATGTTACACAAACAGAAGTGTTTGACCTTATTAGTTCATTTGGATTAGACAAATCTCAAACAGAAGCAGTTTTAAGCAGCATTTCCATGACTAAATGCACACACCAGCAATACAATTCAAAGCTAATTTGGGGTCCACCAGGAACTGGGAAGACCAAGACATTAGCTTCATTACTTTTTGTACTACTAAAACTCAACTACTGTAGGACACTAACTTGTGCACCCACCAATGTAGCAGTGATTCAGGTTGCAAAAAGACTAGTAACACTCTTCTTAGAGTCCTTGGCTTATGATACTTATGGGTTAGGAGACATAGTCCTAGTCGGAAATGAAAAAAGAATGAAGATCGATGATGATTTTGAGCTAGTCGACATATTTCTCAAATATCGTGTGAAGCTTATTGAAGAGTGTATCTTACCGTTAACTGGTTGGAAGACTAGTTTGGAGTCTATGATTTCATTACTCGAAGACCCTAAGGCGAAGCATGATACTTACTTAGTACAGGTTGAGAAAGAGGATAACATGAATGAAGATTCATCATCATCAAACCCAGTTTATTCTGCTCATAAAAACTATGGTCAGGGTCTGGGGAGGGAAGAAAAACGGAAACTTATACCAATAAAGAAGAAGAAAAATAAGATGAAGGAAAAAAAAAAGGGCCAAGCAAGTAATGATAAGGCGGATATAAAAACCGATGAATTTTCGACATTTGATGAGTTTGTGAGGAAGAGTTTCGTTTCTTTAGCAAATCGTTTAGTGTTTTGTGCAGAGAATTTGTATACTCACTTACCGACATCAAGTTTACCACTTCGTGTGGCTAAACAGATGATTGAATTAGTTGGTATGCTTAATACCCTGGTAGAAAATGCGCGAAAAAATAGTTGTAATTTCACTGAACAGGTTATGATGAATAGAGAAGGATTGATGGGTATATTGAATTTACTTCATAAGAGATTTCCTAAGCCCAAGATTAAGGGAAGTGTTAAGGATTTTTGCTTGAATAATGCGCGATTGATATTCTGCACTGCTTCAGGCGCGATTAAAATAGGTTCAGATGTTGAAACAGTGATAATAGATGAAGCAGCACAGCTCAAAGAATGCGAGTCAGCGATTCCTTTACAGATTTTTGGTCTGAAAACTGTGATTCTCATAGGGGATGATCGGCAACTCCCAGCAATGGTTCGGAGCAAGGTCAGATAATGTCTCCCTACATAATGTTTGCATCTTTTTAGCATTTAAAGTAGAAGTGTTCAACGGGGAGGGTCGACCCAATGGGTGATATTAGGCCGTGACAAATTGTCAAATAATCTCACTGTAGCCCACTCGTGTGGACACAGAAAACCCGTGGGCTCGGGCCCACAAACCCACGAGTCAAGAGCGTTTACTTGCACATACACTTAGTGAGATTCACTATTTCCCAAAACTATATAGTAGTAGGAAGATTAGCTCACCCAATATATATGCAAAGTCAACAACCCACTATTTTATTGATGTGGGATCTTGTCTCACGTGTGAAGTATATCCAACAGGTCAAGAATCGGGTCACATTTTAACGGTTCATTAGTGGGCGTTGGTGTAAAGGGTCGGGCAGGGTCGGATAGTTATAAGAATTAATTGCGGAAAAAAATTTACCACTTTTTTATATTCTTAAATGATATTATTATATACATAAGTGGATCGACCAAACGGGTTATAAAGTATAATAAAAAAAACTATTTTATCAACTTTTAAAATGGGTCAAAGTGGGTCGGATTTAAACGGACTTTGACCCGCTGCGACCTGTTTAATATTTGACATGACTCGACCCGACCCTGCCCATTTAAATTTTGACCGCCCTGCCCCGTTGAACACCTCTCATTTAAAGTATGAAAATCTTAAGGTTCTTTTTTTTTTTATATAGGTTTTAGGAAAGATGAACTTCGGAAGGAGTTTATTTCAACGGCTGGCAGGGTTAGGGAAAGAAAAGCATCTTTTGAACATTCAGTATCGGATGCACCCTTCTATCAGCTTGTTTCCGAATAAAGAATTTTATCAGAACAAGATTGTAAATGCACCCAATGTCGAAGGAAGAAACTATGTTAAGAATTATCTCAAAGGGAGCATGTTTGGATCTTATTCTTTCGTACATGTGACTGATGGAAAGGAGAATTTCAAGAAAGGGCATAGTCCTAGAAATTTTAAGGAGGCAAAGGTTATTGATCAGATCATTGCAAAGCTTTTCAAAGGTATGGAACTGAAACTTCTTTTTATTAGTATGAATGTTCTAAAGAATGGAAAATATCCTTATTGTACAAGAATCAACATTATGATACTTCAAAGAACCAACTCAACTAAAAGCTTAAGTTGGTGATTGAGGCGCCATGATATGCTATATACTTAAATACGTCCCCTTGTACGAAAGTCCTTTAGTCTAGAAGTGTAGATGTAACGCATTACTCTTTTGTCAAGGAACCAACTCAACTAAAAGTTTAAAGGTCGAAGCCCTATGATATGTTATATATTCTAACACGTTCCCTTACATGAGAGTCCTTTAGGCTAAAAGTGTGGATGCAACTTAGACCTCCTCATACCTAGTGCGAAATATTCCATTTGAATTTGAGGGGTAGTTGAGATTTGAACATGTGACCTATGGTCACGTTGACTTTTGATATCATATCAAGAAACCAACTCAACCAAAAGCTTAAGCTAATGGTTAAGGAGGCCCTATAATATGTTATATACTCTAACAACTCCTCATACCCGGTGCTGAATATATTTTATACTCTAGAATATTTGGAGCCTTTTATTATAACATTTCTTGTATGTGCAGAACATTATTGCATCACTAAACAGAAGGTGAGTGTGGGAGTACTATCGCCATATAAGGGTCAAGTAGGTTTGCTTCAAGAAAAACTGGAGAAGAAATACACGAAACATAAGGAAAAGTTTTGCATCAACATTCGATCAATTGATGGGTTTCAAGGCGGTGAAGAGGATATCATAATAATCTCAACTGTTCGAAGCAATGGAAATGGATCGGTAGGGTTCCTGTCTGATCGTCAGAGAACTAATGTAGCTCTCACCAGGGCGAGGTATTAATCAGTATGCCTTAACAATGTTTTCGTTTCTTGGAAGATTACGAACAATAACAACAGTTTCTGTTATGTCGATGTAAAATTTAGGTACTGTCTTTGGATAGTTGGAAGTGGAAGTACTTTAGGTAACAGCTCTTCAGTGTGGAAAAACCTTATACGCGATGCAAAAAATCGTGGTTGCTTCTATTATGCTGATGAGATCGTTAATCTTAATCACGAAACACCAGTTGATAAACTTGATTTCTTCAGCCACCTTAAACTCGAGGAAGCAAGATGGAAGGTACTTATTTCATCACTACTCTAAACTAGAGCTGTTAATTCAACGGAGCAGGTCGACCCAATTGGTCAAGGATCAGGTCACATTTTAACGGGTCAAGTCAATAACGGGCCTTGATGCAAAGGGTCGGGCCGGATAATTATAATAATTAATTGCCGGAAAAAATTTATCATTTTTTTTATATATTTTAAAACGATATTACTATTATATACATTTGACCTGGCCGGATATTACTATCATTTTAAAATTATAATAAAAAAATTATTTTATTAACTTTTTAAAAACGGGTCAAAATGGATCGGGTTTAAACGGACTTTAACCTGGCTCAACCCGTTTAACATTTGACATGACCCGTCCCATTTAAATTTTGACCCACCCCGCCCCGACCTGGCACCTCTACTCTAAACCATAGATGGCTAGCATTTATTCCATCACTAGTCTGAATCTCTGATCTTTATGCAGGTTACCTTTAGCAATGAGTTTAAACAATCTATATCAAGCATAAAGAGTGTCAAGGCTCAGAAACGCGTACAAAATCTGCTGCGCAAGATTGCTGATGGCTGGCGGCAGTCCATCACTGATGATGGCGCGACCCATGAGTTGTTGGTGATTTACAAGGTTGATAAAACGCTTAATCTCGCTTGGACAGTCGACATTCTTGAGGAAGAATCAAGTTATATACAAGTCATCAAGGTTTGGGATGTTTTACCAGATTCCAAGGTTCCTGATCTTGCAAAGAATCTAAGTATTCTGTTTGAAGGATATAGTGTTAACTTTATTAATCTGTGCAAGTACAAATCTTATGAAGGGTATGGATGAAAATTAATTATTTCCTAGAAGAATGTGCAATTATGCAGATGTAGTTATGTTTTAAGGTAATATGTTTTCTGTGTTACAGGAACTTGGTTGTGCCTAAGTCATGGAAGCTTCATTCCTCTTGTGAAGCTCCACTTACAACTGATCTTGTAGATGATTGTTTGTCTTACCAATTTGCTGCCATGAATGTAAAAGACAATCCAGGAAAACCAAGTTCAAGCGTTAGGTATGTTATTACGTTTCAGGAAATATTGTTGAAAATAATCGAACATTTCACTTATTCGCTGCGAATAATCTCATCTATTGATTATTTATAATAATCTCATCTCTAATATGTATTTGCTCCCAACATATCTGAAGTGGGAGAGGAGGGGAGGGGTTGTAGTGGTCAAGACCCACTGGGTTTGCTGGGAGCAAATATATATCAAAATGTTGTATTATTAGATAATAATCAAAAGTGGGATTACTCGCGGCCGTTGAGTAAAAGGGTAAATTATTCTCGATAATTTTTCCTACATTTTATTATTATTCAGGTTTTTTTATGAATTTTGTATCAATTAGTCATGGAATCAACTTTATCAAAAGTTTAAGCTGATGGTTGAAGATCCAAAATATGTTATAATATTGAGAGTCCTTTTGACTAGAAGGGTAGATGCACCACCAAAAGCTTAAGTTGATGGTTCAACCATAGGACATATTATACACTATCAAGCCCTCATACAGTATTTCTTTTGGCTAGAAGTGTGGATGCGACACATATGATACTAGATGATTTTAAAGGCCCTGGTATATATTATACTATATAATAATAAGTCACCTTACACGAAAGCGCTTTGGATTAGAATTATGGATTTACCACATGCCCTTATTTACAACTTGAAATAAGGAATGGATGAGATTCAAATTCGTAACCTTTTTATCACGTTGGTTTCAGATACTAAGCCAACAAATCAACTCAACCAAAAGCTTAAGCTGATAGTTGAAAACTAAGCTTAAACCAATAAACTTTTGTGAAAAATTAAATTATCTAACATCATTTTATTTGTCATAATTGTTTCTTAAGTCTTTGCTAACATGCATTTTTTTTTCTTACCCTTGTTTTATGTCCTCTCGTTCGCAGAAAGAATTGTGTTGCAGTATGGAAACCAATACAACGCTAGAATGGCATTGGCAGCCATTCCAAGAAGCAGTGCCAGCCCTCGGCAAGGATAAGTTGGACTTACGCTCAGAGCCACCAAAAAAATTACCTTATTATTTTTGGCAGAAATTAAACCCAAGTCGCATGTATAAAGGCTTAATGCTTTGCCATCAAGCTGCGTCAAAGTTAAAGCTAACTTTCATAGTTGAAGATAATTAAATAGAGTGACTGTTGTAATAAGCACAAAGGAACACGCACCTTCAATAAATATTATTTGACAATTATAATATTTTTATATATTATTTAACAATTATAATATTTTTAGTTTTCTTGCAGGTTTACTTGTTGCATTGTGTGACTAACTCTCCAAAATTTATGATTTTTCTAATTATTTCCTTCTATTATATTTATAATACATTGCTATTGTGTTTTTTTTTACTAATTTTATATTTATTGATTTAAGCTAAACATGTAAATGCGTAATATTTTCTCTTTGCTATTTGGAATTGTCAATTTGTTATATGGATTTTTATGTGGTCATTTGAAGTTGTAATATTTTGATAAAATATTTGATTGATTATTGTAAGGATAAGTGAATTTTAAGTTGTGCAATCTCATTTTTTAAATCATATATTTTTTTTGTCTTGACTCTATCAATATAATGCAGACCCATTTAACTAATTGTTTTTCAATAATTAGTATAAGAAAACTTTTTTTGATTTAGACATTGTGATATTAGTGATTCTGCATCAAAAATTGCTACTAGAAATATCTTTGTTTGATTTTATATTATGTATTAGTGCATACTTTATTTTTATTTTCCAACATTATAGATTTAATTTTTTTTATAAATGTCTTATATTTACTTCGTTCTATTTTAATTCTATTTGATAGCGACATATTGTTTGAAGAAATAACATTATCAATTGTAAGTAATATGGAATAAAGGAATAATATAGTTATGACCTATACCTTTCAAAAAAAATATAATTAAGGCCAATAAATTTTATCCCAGGGCCAACCCTGCCAAGAAGTTGCTTCAATGGGGTTAAAATGCTCTCTTATAATTGTATGGCCTATGTTTTCAGTAAATTTCTAAATTGTCAATTAAATTAAGTCTATTAGCTTCTATAATTCTTTTAGCTCATAAATTTTCTTCTTCAATATTTTAATAATGATATAAAAAGAGAATTACAATTTACAAGTAACAAATGTCTAAATTAGCATCATTATTTACACAATCCCCATTTTCTATGAATGAATCATGGATAATTAGAGTATGATTTGATCTTGAACTCTCTTTTATTTAATGGGTTATTACATGGCATTTGTTGATAGAAGAATTTTGGACTTAAAGATAGGTGTAACTAGTTGAATCAAAGCTTAGAGCATTGGTTTTTAAATATTTATACCATGATTTGGTGATACAAGAAACAAGTGTGGATTGATTTGTTTGGGTTACTACATGGTGCACTAGGATGCGTGAACAATTGTTGAATATGCTTTGGAGGAAGGCGACCAAATGGATACGTGGAAGCAATCAAGAAAGGTAACAATAGCTGTTAGCTCAAACCTGCTCGATTGAACATATGTTGTGCTCAAACGAGCATGACCGCAACAAGGCTAATAGGGCTTGTAGTGTAGGGTAGGAGAAAGGGCGATTAAGGCCTATAGGATAGAGTACAGATAGGGGCCAACAGGGCTCGTAGGGTAGGGTAGGAGTAAAGTCCAATAAGGTTCGTAGGATAGATTAGAGGTAGGGGCCAATAGGGCTTGTAGGGCCTGTAGGGTGTGGTTGGTTAAAATATATGTTTATTTTTAGGGAAATTTGCAAAGAAACACCTTTTAAAACCTTTTTTTTTTGTAAAAAAACACCTTTTATAATCTTTTTTGTAAAAAACCTTTTAAGAGACTTTTTTTTAAAATAGATACCTTAATTCAATTTTCGGTGGCTTTTGTGTAATTTCTGGCGTTGACTATAGTATATCAGTTGCATAATACGCGAGTGATTGCAAACGCAGGGAAGTATAATGAGACACAATACTTCGTGAGTTTCTACTGCCTCTTCCTCAACTCCATCTCCTTCCCTCCACATTTCCCTTCACTTTGTCTGGTTTCTCATTTGTCACCATTGTTGATTGTGACCGAAGATTCGTAGCGATTTTACTTCCTCTCAACAGTAAAAGGTAAGGTTTTTTTTCCCATTAAAGTTAATGTCTTTTTGGTGTCAATTGCATTGTTAATTGAATTGTTCAATTGAATTGTTCAATTGCTACGGTTTGTTTTTGTGGAGTTCTGAAGTTAGGGTTTGTAATTGGTAATTGCGCAGATGAGGACAAAAAACCCTTTATTTAATCCTTCAACTGGAATCAAAAGCATTTTCAACCTAAAAATATGGCATGAGGGACGGTTTGTTTTTAAGAAGAAAACGAGGTTGTATGATGATGGGTGCCTTGATATCAAAGTGGGTTGTTTTGAAATTAATTATTTTGGTATTGTACAATCAGTTAGGAAGGTGATTGAGAGGAAAGATGCTGACTTTACTGTATATTATAGGTGTAAAGGGAGGAGCTTGATGAATGGTTTAATTGAATTTACACCCAACACACCTTTAGTTGATGTATTGGCAACGAAAGATGAGAATGATTTCATTACTGTATATGTTGAGTATGATCAGAGTATGTTTGATGTGGGATCTTTTGATGCTGGTTGTGGAGTTGAGGAGGATAATGATCATGATGGATTTCAGGAGGATAATGATGATGATGGATGTCAGGACAATTTTGATTATGAAGATGATGGAAAGAATATGGACAATAAAGATTGTGGTTGGGCTGGGCCTAAGGTATTAGAAGGTTGCCAAAGTACTTTTGTTGGCCCAGAAGTTGAGTTAGACCACAATGAAATGGGAAATAAAAGCAAAAACCCTCAGTCCAAAAAAGCAGAAAAACTAGCAACCTTGAGGAGAAAAACAAAGGCTTCTGTTCAACAAGAAACCATTGAACAACTAGAACCCCAGATTGAACCAGAGGATGATGTATTCTATGATGGTGCCGCAGATGAAAATTGAAATTGGAGGAAACTTGGCAGATTAAAAGTATGACCAGTGAACATAGTTGTGGATTTCATAGTGCAAACCCCAAAGTTACATCTGAATTTCTTGCTGAAAGGTATTTAGACCATTTTAGGGATGACCCCAATCTGAAGCTCAAATACTTCATGAAGTTGATTCTTAGGGACATTGGGGTAAGTGTGAAGTATCACAAGGCCTATTGTAACAAGAGAGGCAATCTCGATACATAATTAACATTTAATAATAATGTTTAATACAAAAAAAATATTGCGGAAGTCTCAAAATGCCGAATTGTTAAAAACTTTAAATCATAAAACTTAAACTGTTTAAAACAGAAGTAAAATATTACCTCTGATAAGAAATATTGTTTGCTCAAAAAGAAAAAAAAATACATCATCATCAAGTGATCAATAAAGATACAAAAAACAGCTAAGTTCTCGATAAATAGTAATTGCTGCGGCCTGGATCGGAACCTGAACTAAATCCTGCAAAATGCTGCCATCCATGATACGGATGACAGCCGATTGAATCCGTCAGCACTTAACGCCGAGCATAACTTCCTATCCAGCTCAAAATACGAAAATTATACGCTACATTTACAATATAATAATTTAAGTACGAATTTATACTTAATTGACACCACCGTATATTTTTACCATGTTCTTTTTCTGTTACATACTTTTAAGTCATTAAGATACCATTCTCGATCTTGACAGAAGTACGTTACTGCCACTTATACAATTCGGTAATCTTAACACTTGAGTAAGTTCATTTGGTTAATACTCATAACCGTACCATGCATTATAGCATCAACACTAATCAAGTTTATCAGTGATCAACAAGCACATCAATATGACACCTGATATATGTAAGGGTCTGGTTAGGTGAGAACCGTAGTCCTAAACCCTAACTGTGGTGGGAGTCGTCACCCCTCCAACTAGGTTGCACTAAAACGGACACGGACACGGACACGGACACGACACGGGTACGGGAAAACGCCAACTTAAAAATGACGGACACGGGGACACGTAAATGGTAATATAATAAATATATCAAATTAAAGATAATTTTACAATCTTTCATTTGATATTTGTAAATAAACACTTTAAAAATATAAAACTCACATAACATTCAAGTAGTTGCAGCGGTGGCGGTGGCGTGATGGAGGTGGAGGAAGAGGTGAGTTCGAGTTTTTAGGGTTAGAGGAGGAGTGAGAGGCTGAGAGCAAGAGAGGGAATTGAGAGGGAAATGCAAAAAAAGGAATTCGATTGTTCGGCTGTTCGCTTACTGTGTCTGTGTACTGTGTACTAATTTTGTTTTCAAATTTATTTTTTTAAATAAAAACAACACACGTGTCCTTGCCGTGTACGTCGCGTGTCCTTGCCGTGTCCACGTGTCCGAAAAAATATTAAAATATTGGACACTTCATTTGGCGTGTCGGACACGGATTTTCGCGTGTCCGTCGCGTGTCCGTGTCTGACACGTGTCCGACACGGGACACGCCAGTTAGGTGACGTGTCCGTGTTTCCCAGCCCTCCAATACAATATTTATGCTCGAGCTCTACAGGATAGGTAGAGAACCCCCTGTCTTACACCGCATTTTACGTGCCGGCTAACACGGACGCCGGGATTTTACATGCCGGTCCATAGTTCGACATTACCTTACTATCAGGGTCATTCAATCAATACATTTCACACAAGTACATCACATTTTTATTACTCCAAGTTGACTTTGAATTTGAATTTGACCAACCTAAGTGGTAACTTCATTTATTTAATATAATTCTTAATCATAACGTTTAATTCACCTTTACGTCTTTATATGTTCATTACTTAATTTTTACACATTAAATTTTATTTATAACTTTATTTTAATAGTTCACTAAATTCACACTAATAGCTTAATATTTAATTAATAGTCTCCAAATTAGTATTTTCCACAAGTAGCTACTAAAATCTATTTCTCTTGAAATAAGTTCCCAAAATCAAAATTTCCAACTTTAAAATAAATAAAACTTTATTCTCCTCACAAAATCAAACATTCTAATTAAAATTCAAGTTAAACTGCAACCTTTGGATAAGTTTTCAAAATTCAACAAGTTTACCAAAAAAAATAATTATTTCAAGTTTGGAAAAACAAGTAAACTTATTAGATTCGCGAAAATCAACATTCTAGTTATAAAACAAATAAAACTTATAATTTCACAAAAAATCAATATTTCACACATAGTTTAAGAACAAGTTTACTAAAAATACTTTTACATCTTTTTATATAAATTTTGGTCAAATAGTTAGCAGATAAAATATTATTTTGTACTAAATAATTAAATGTCACAAAAGTTATTATTATTTTTTTTTAATTATGAAATCTCATATATTCAAGAAAATCACTTCAATATTTAATAACTTATAAAGCTTTTTCAAAAATAACTTTTAAGATTTTATTTTAATATTATCACAAAATAGATTATAATAATATAAAAAAGAATAAATCAAACTCTTTTTCTTTTAATATGATAATGGTCGAATGGCCTATGAGTATTTCGGGGCCTTTTTTTTCACTAATAAAACAACTTCATTTAATTTATTATAGTAAATTCAAGATTTAAATAATTAACATAATCACTAAAAAAAACAAATAAAAAAATAAAAACTTTACACAATAACTTAGAAATTTACTATAACTTTAAGGATAAACTTAAATCTCATAATAAAGTATAATAACAATATTCTTAATATAATCATAATTAGTAAAATACGTTCATAAAATAACTTACTACCTTACAAACTAGTTTGAAGGCTAACATAAACATATTAATACAAAATTCTAACATAAAATACATTCTTAAATATAATAACATTTCTAATGTAACACATAACTCATAAATATACTAGTACTAGTTTATAACATGAATCATGCTTAATATCACTAGAATATAATTTTGCACTCAACTTCCTAAACTTGTTCAAAGACTATTAGATTAACATACTAAATATACTTTTAGCATACACATAATATAATCTTGATCATAATTTCATTAAACTAACTTCCACTAAAATATATCAACATATTTCATACTTTGCATATTATAAAGTAAATATAATGTAAAATTCCACAAAAAGAGTAGGGTAAGAAGTTATACCATACTAACACCAAGGATTAGTACTAAGTACTAATTAGAAAAATAATAAGAAATAAGATCCTCCAAGATAGATAATAATGCTCCAAAGATAATTAATCCCAACTCCCAAAATAATGATGATGATTTAAGCTAAGTAAAGAGTGTTCTAAGCTCCATGTTCTTTAATTTCTTCAATTAATAAAGGTATTAATGTAGTAAGATTTTAATGAAGTGAAAATATAAGAAAGAATGTTAGAAAGATTTGATGATGGTGGTGTAAGTGATCTCATGGCTAAGGGGGTATTTATAATGAGTTTGGGCAACTTTGTAGTTCATTAGATTGTATGAAAAAGAGTGTTAGGAGTTGTAATATCCTTTCTTTAAAAAAAAAAGAATAATAATAATAATGAATAAATTTCAGAAAAAAAAAATTAAAAAAAAAATAAAAAACAATAAAAACATAACCCACCATTAACAATAACCTCCCATACCATTAACAATAACCTTCCACACCATTAACAATAACTTCCCACACCATTAACAATAACTTCCCACTCTTCTTCCCACTCTTCCCACTAAGCCTCATAACTAACCTCACTTACCTCTTATAAATCAAATCAATTATCCTTAATTTCATTCACATTATTACTCACACTTCCTTCTTCTCTTACAAATTATTTCCTCCATCTTCCATTTGCTTAAAATTCAGTCAAGTAAACGCAAGATTTTGATATTTAAGGTATGAAATTTCATCTCTTTATAATATTGTTCTACCAATTTCAATTCAAATTACACATTTTGCATTTGAAAAAAAAAAAGAAAAAAAATATTCATGACCTTAGTTTTCCGGCGATACGGCAGTCACCGGGATACCACCGGCGTGAGACGGCGGCCACCGAAGCTACTGCCGGCCGGCACCTTCTCCTTCTTCTTTCTCCCTTCCTCCTTCTCTCTCCTCCTTCCCTTTCTTTTTCTGTTTCGTGAGTTACTGGAACTCACCTTCTTTTTTTTTTATATATAATAATTATGATTATTATTATTATTATTATTATTATTATTATTATTATTATCCTTAACCCTTATAAATTTCTAAATCTTATAATAAAATGAGTTAACTATTTTAAATCCCTGCTCTTCTATACTACTCTTAAAATCTTAAATTACATATTTAAAATTATTCTTTCTAAATAAAGTATACAAAATGAAAAAGAGTCTTTTAATTTATTTATTTCGATGGGTTGATCGGGGTATTAAATTGAGATATATTATTTTCTCGTGTAGACAGCGGATTCGTAGACAGAAATTATTAGGAGCGTACGTTGTCTAGAATCGTGTGACAAGGTAATTCTCAATGTCCATCTAATTAGGACTATCCCGTTAGTATTATGTGCTAAGTGATAATTAATGTGTTTAAATTGATGCATGATTTGATATGACATTATTTTATATGATGTTATGCTTAATATATTCTCAAATTATATTTACTATTATTTTTTTTTGTCAAACTTGAATTTATAATTTTTATTTCGATAAAATTTATATTATTATTTTGATAACGAAATTGGATACGATTTAAATTGGAAGAGAAATATTTATGATATTAATTCCTATTGCCACCAATTGATGTTAGAATGGTGATTTGGAAAATGAGATTTCAGTTGGATATTCCTGAGATATATATTTATTGGGAAAAATTTATGATCATAAAATATAATGTATAATGCATGTTTGATTTTAAGTTTGTGTGCTCGCAACTAATTATTAAAATATATTAAATCACGTAAAGTGTAACACGAGGGAAATGAAGCTCTTATATTTGTTGTGATCCAAGTATAAGGGTGATGAACAGGTTGCCCTGTTTGGTTAGTATAGCTGCCGACAAGTATTATTATTTCTGATACTTGATATGATGTTTGGTCTTCCTTCTATTTGTTGTGATCCAAGTAGAAGGGGTGTGCACACTAGGGTTCCCTGAGACTACTCTGCTGGCCTTGAATTATTTGGGGTGACGACCTCTTGTTGAAGTAGGTATAGGGGTAAAGCCTCGGCCTACTGGCGTTCTTGTTCCCTCAAATTTAAAATTGATTATGTGTTTGTCATTATTAATTATCAAATTAATAAATTGGTTTATGTGATAATATATACATTATTTTCTCAAACTGTTTTCTATTAAACTCAGCTATATGTTATTTTCTAAAATTATTTTCAATTTGATTATATTGTATTTTCTTAAATCAGTTTCAAACTTAATCGTCTTACGGGATGGAGTTGGAATTACTCAATTTTTCTGATTTTGGGAGTTTTTCCCTTGTTTTTCTTGCATTCTTATGTTACAGGTTATTGATTGCATGGGAATCGCGGAGTGAGGATCACTTAGAAATATAGCTTTTACTAGAGTCGTATTTCAGTTTTAATTTTTACCTTAGGTTGTTTAAATTTTATATGGACACAAATTACGTTTCAGTCTTTTCCTATGTTGTAAGATCCTTTGTTGGATTTAAAATTATTAAGTTATTTCTTAGTTGTTAAGCCTTACATTTATTTTATTAGAAATAGATGTGGCGGTAACACTCCCATGAGTAGGTTTTGGCTCATGTTTTTCATTAAAGGTGTTTTCAAAAGTTCGACCTATTCTGAGGGTGTTACAGGAGTATAGAAGAAGATTAACTTGTGTAAGTGATTTAGAGTGTGTAAGTGAATGTGTAAGAGTTGGAGTGTAGAAGAAGGCTTGTGTAAGGAAATGGTGATAGCTTGTGTAAGTGATGAACATCATCATGGGTTACCATAGAAAGGATTTTGGTTCATTAAAATTTTGTTCTAATATGTACAAGTGAATATACTTTAAAATAATGGGTAAATTTGATCATGAAAATATGTAGTTTATTTAAAATTTTGCTTAAACTGTACTTAATGTTAATAAAAATACGACTCATTTTTATGTATAAAATAATTATATCAAAATTATAAGGTTAAATAATAAGTAGTAATGTTAATTTAAGGAAGAAAGTTAAAAAGTAACGTTTTACAAAATCGTGAATATAATAATAAAAACTTACTTTTCGTACTATAAAATAATAAAATAATATTTTAGTGCTTATAAAAAGATTTTAAACAAAATACTATTTTAAAGTTTAATATTTGAAAGAAATTACAAAATCGGAAAAGATTTAGGAATTAAAGATGGTTTGAAATGGATAATCAAAGGATTAGAGATTTGATTTGAAAATTCAGAATAATTAATCGAAAGATTAATATTAAGAATTTTGAGTCTGTTACACCTATTATGCCAAGGTCATTGCTCTTCACATGATTCATGGTAGTGCATTAAAGCAATACCAAAGGGTTTGGGACTATGCCGCTGCAGTTAGGAAATACCTAGTAGGTTCATCTACTTTTGTTGTTGTGAGTGATATAGAAAGGCCCCCAGCTACATTCCAAAGAATGTACATCTGTTTGCAGCCTTGTAAGGAGGGGTTTATACAAGGTTGTATGCACATAATTGGAGTGGATGGTTACCACTTGAAGGGGTTTATACAAGGTTATAAACTCTATTCTTTTTTGGTATACAATAATCAATAACAATGTATTAATCCCACTTAAATAATGCAGGACAAATTCAATGACCACATGCAAGCCATTAAGATGTTGTCCGTTGATGTTTTCAAGTATTTGGACAACATCCCTGTTCAAAGGTGGAGTAGGCATGCCTTCAACCCCAAGAGCAAGTCAGCCATGCTGTTGAACAATTGTTGTGAGTCATTCAATTCGGTTTTGAGGGAGTGCAGAAACAAACCAATATTGAGCATGATGGAGTGGATAAGAAGATATGTCATGGCAAGGGCTTTTAACAAAAGGGAGGGATGTAGGAATTATCAAGGGTCAATCATGCCAGCTGCTTTGAAGGTGCTCAAAAGTGCCCAAGATATGGCCAAGAACTGCTTTGAGACAATTTCTGACATTGACTTGTTTGAGGTGGATCATGATGGAGATAGATGGGTGGTTGACTTGAAAAAGCATTCATGTGGTTGTTTCAGGTGGGATTTGACAGGAATCCCTTGTTGTCATGCATTCAAATGCATCATGGCATTCAGGGGCAATCCTGAAATGTATGTGCACAAGGCATACAGTAAGGAGATGTATGCCTTAGCGTATGCACCTATTTTCCAACCCATGCCTGGAATGAAGCAATGGGATTCTACAGACCATCCCAAACCTAACCCCCCTGGTATTAGAAAGCTCCCTGGCAGACCATCACAAAAAAAAAAGAATCAAAGAGAAGGGTGAAGGGGAAGTTGAACCAGAACCTCCAGTGCTGAGAAAGAGGAAGCCCAATGCATGCAGTAACTGTGGAGGTCTAGGCCACAATAAGAGCAAGTGCAAGAACCCACCTGCACCCCCTAAACCTCCAGCAAAAAGAGGAAGGCCAATGGGTGATGGTGTTCCAAAACAAGCAATACAGAAGAAAAGGGGAGAAACGAGCCAATGTCAAGAAGAGGTCAACACCAACTCTTCACAACCAGTAGACGCATCTCAAACATATCACACATGAATTTAATAGCTTTGATGTTAGTTTGTGAAAAATTATTAGTGTTTATTAGTTAGTCAATGACTTTAGTATCTCTGATGTAGCAAATGAACCTTATGTATGACTTCAGGATGTAGCTAATGAACCTTTTGTAGTTTCATGTTATGGATAATATGCATTATGAAATTTGGTTCAATACTTCAGCTGCACATTATAAAATGGAGGCAAAAACAAAAACAACTAAGAAATTTGGTTCAATAATTAAGGTGTACATTATGATATGGAGGCAAACACAAAAACGACCAATAAGTTTGGTTCAATAATTCAACTGTACATTTTGAAATTGAGGCAAACACAAAAACAACCAACCAAACAACCAAACTACTCCATAATCTTAAATAGAGTTCCTAAAAATAAAACAACCAAAAGAGCCAAATATTGAGATTTGCTGAAGTTTTTGGCCAGCTTCAACCTCCCAACATGCCAACCGTCAAATCCGTCACCAGTAACCTTTGCAGCAGCCTTCGCCTCCTCTAATTCGAACTCAGCAACAAGACATGATTTCTCATACTCCGACCTACTCAACCGACTCCTCAGCACATTCACTTCATTCCTCAGTTCCTTATTGGCCTCCACCAACACAATAATAGTTACCCTTTGCCACTCCACTTGATCGGCATCAATCCACCTGAAGAACGAGCAACCCCTTCTTCCACTTTCAATGTCATATAATTTACAAGCCATGAACCTACGCCCAAGATTTTTGGGGGTCCAAGACCTCATCATCGCAATTTTCATCCCACAGTAGCATCTAGTAGGTTGTGAGTTTTCAATGGCACGAGAAGAACCACTAGAAGAAGACATATTAAACCAAACAAAAACAACAGAGCACCATTGTAAACAGAACATCAAAGCATCAACTTTTCATAAAAAATGGAGAAAACTTCTACAACAACGCACATACCTACGCAATTTCAGATGAAAACCCTAGAAATTGAACTTCAAAAGCACAGAGAGAGAGAAAGAGAAGAGGTGAAGTGATTTGAAATGGGAGTTGAGGGTGTAAATGGAGTATTTATTGAGGTTGAAATGAAAGGAGCGTGGATTAAGAACAATTTGCAATCACGCGCACGTATTTGGAGGTCAACAGGCATAGTCAACGCCGGAAATTACACAAAAGCCACCGGAAATTGAATTAAGGTGTCTATTTTAAAAAAAAGTCTCTTAAAAGGTGTTTTTTTACAAAAAAATTTATAAAATGTGTTTCTTTACAAAAAAGGGGTTTTAAAAGGTGTTTCTTTGCAAATTTCCCTTATTTTTATTATCTAAAATTTACTAACCTGAAATTTAAAATGTTGAGAATCATTAAGGAAAATAATTTATAAAAAAAGATGTGTTTTAAAATATTTAAAGAAGAGAATAATCTTAAAAATGAAAATAATTTATAACTTGAAATTAATTTCAATCAAAAAACAACAGTTTAGTGGAAAGAGTGACCTCCAAATTTTTGTACAACATACTCATGCATTTTATCAAGCCTTCATGGATCCAAAAAAACTACTTATTGCAATGGCATATCCCAATTTCAATAAGTTATCTTTAAGAAACAAGTTTATTTTGGCTTTTGTACTATCATATTCGGTCGGTTAATGCAGGGGCGAATTCAATGGGGTGTCAACGATGTCAATTGACGTCACTTAAATTTCAGGAAAAATTATTCTATAAGAAAAATTTGCAAAGAAACACCTTATAAAACCAGTTTTTTGTAAAAAACACTTTTAAAATTTTTTTTTTGTAAAAAAAACACCTTTTAAGAGAATTTTTATTAAAAAAAAAACACCTTAAATCAGTTTTCAGTGACTTTTGTCAACTTTCAGGCGTTGACTATGCCATTTGAGCTCAAAAGTCAATGCCTGAAAGTTGACAAATGGCATAGTCAATGTCTGAAAGTTGACAAAAGTCACTGAAAACTGATTTAAGGTGTTTTTTTAATAAAAAGTCTCTTAAAAGGTGTTTTTTACAAAAAAATTTTAAAAGGTGTTTTTTTTACAAAATTGATTTTGTAAGGTGTTTCTTTGCAAATTATTCTATAATAGAACATGATAATTCAAAAGAAATGAAAACAGAAATGAAACAAATATTCTTCAAACACATATCAAAAATACAAACAAAAAAGCTACATTAGTTCTCTGACGATTAGACAGGAACCCTACCGATCCATTTCTATTGTTTCGAACAGTTGAGATTATTATGATATCCTCTTCACCGCCTTGAAACCCATCAACTAAGGGGCGGAACCAGAAATACAAATAAGTGATGTCGATAATTAAAAAAATACAATTAAAAATGATAAATAAATTGCATTCGACAACGATTAATTAAGATAATTGTTCAGACCGAGTTTTCATATGTAAAAATGACATATAATATAATCATTGAATAAATTTTAAACTGTAAATACAATCATTAATCAAAATTCCTAATTAGCTAAACAAATAAAAAACTCTAATTTTTTAAAGGCCTAAAATACCTAAGAAGAGAATTAAATCCTAATTTACCTAAATAGATAAAAAAAATAAAAAGCCCTAATTTATCAATTTTTTAAAAACCCAAATTTACCTTAAAAACTAAGCAGAGAAGATGAATTGGGGACAAGGGAAGAGGAAAAAAGAACTAAAGAAGAGAAGTAGATGCTTGATGAGCAGTGAAAAGAACTACAGCTTTACCAAATTTTTTGAGTAGATGATTGGGGACAAGGGAATGGAAAAAAATTATCTATGCCCCGAAAAATAGAAATCTTTAAAGAGAATTTTTATTAAAAAAAACACCTTAAATCAGTTTTCGGTGACTTTTGTCAACTTTCAGGCGTTGACTATGCCATTTGAGCTCAAAAGTCAACGCTTGAAAGTTGACAAATGGCATAGTCAACGCCTGAAAGTTGACAAAATTCACCGGAAACTAATTAAAGGTTTTTTTTTTTTAATAAAAAGTCTCTTAAAAGGTGTTTTTTTACAAAACAAATTTTAAAATGTGTTTTTTTTTTACAAAAAATGGTTTTATAAGGTGTTTCTTTGCAAATTATTCTCTATTATAGATTAAATGGAATCTTGCATTTTTGTCCTTAATTTCTTATTAAAATTAAGTGTACAATCTACTAGCTTTTTTGTTTGACATAAATGGTTTTTATTGTGATTTGGGTGTTTAATTTAGCCTTTTTAAGGTAAGTCATCACTTTAGCTATAATTAATTATTTTAAAGTCATCACATACAACTGTAAAACCAGTACTTATTAACTGTAGGTAATTAATTTAACAATGTAAGTCATCATTGTAAGGTGATAAGTCATCACTTTAAGGTTATAAGTAATCATAAAGGTCATCACATAGAACCCTAAAATGAATACTATAAGTAGTAGATAATTAATTTAACAGTGCAAGTCATCACTTTGGAGTGGTAACTCATCACTTTAAAGTTATAAGTAGTCACTTTAAGGTGATCGATCACATGCAACTTTAAATTGAGAACTTATAAGCAGTAGGTAATTAATTTAACAATGTAAGTCATTATTTTAAAATGATAAATCATTACTTTAGGACTATAAGTAATCACTTTAAGATCATTACATATAATCTTAAAATGAGTACTTATGAGTAGAAGACAATCAATTTAACAATGCAAGTTCTCACTTTAAAATGTTAAGTCATCACTTTAAGGCTATACGTAATCATTTTAAGGTCATCGCATACAACCTAAAAATGAGTACTTATAAGTCGTAGGTAATTAATTTAACAATGTAAGTGTAACATCCCGGCCTTTTGGACCGCTGGTGACTACTCATGGAGACTGTAGACTAGCCCCAGAAACCAACACAAGTCTTTTCAGCGCACTTTGGCCTCACTCGTGCGCACCCGGAAGAACTTCCCAGGAGGTCACCCATCCTAAGATTGATCTCCACCAAGCACGCTTAACTGTGGAGTTCTTAGCAAATAGGCTCCCTAGAAAAGAAGATGCACCTTGTTGATATGAGTAGTCTATCAATCGTTTTTCAAGCTAAATTTAGGGTATTACAGTAAGTCATAAGATGATAAGTGATCACTTTAAGGATATAAATTATCACTTTAAGAACATTAGTGATAGAATTTAATTTTATTTGATATTATAAGTCATCACTTTTAAGTTATAAGTTATCATTTTAAGGGTATAAGTGATCAATTTAAAAATATAAGTGATTCCTTTAAAATTATCACTAACAACTTTAAAATGATTACTTATAATAGTATAAGTAATCACTCTATTAAAAAATGAGAGAAGAAAAAAAATGGTATAAAATATTGGCTGAGGTGGATGCAATTCCATAATTTACAACATTGGCTTGGGGGCTTCTAATGCTCATTATCAAATGAATTTATGTGATGCCGATGCGCTCAGAATGCCTTGCTTGTCATCCAGGGATGTTTCATGTCTTCTTAAACCAAACATGCGATTTGTGTGCGCAGCGCCTCATATAGAATCGACTTCTGGTATGGAGAATGAATTGGATTCTCTGCAAGGGGGTTCTCGTGGAGATATCTTACCAAGCTCTGCCGCTTACTCCAATACGTCATCTTTTTTAGATGAACATTTGGTAGGATCGCAGGAAAGATTTGCTGGCTCTCTTGGTTGGTCAGCAGGGTTCTCCATTGAGAACACAGACGAACAAAACAGCCAACAAGCACAAGTGCTCAAATACTCTAATGACGAGTCCTACAAACAAATGAGTGGCAAGAAAATAGGCGTTGTTGGTGAACAGAATATACTAAGCCCTCTGGAAACTTCTACTGGCCGTGCTAAAAAGAGAAGGAAGATTTCTGATGATTTTGAGTCTATCAAATATCTGCATTTGGAAGGTAGAAGAATCTATCAGGAAGCAGAAAAAAAGCTTTTTTCTTTACACGATAGTTTAATCAGACCTATTATGAATGAGCAGATAGAGAAGGAACGTTTTTCACAGCCTGTCAGTAAATCTAATACCGGTGCCAATCCTAGAATGCCTTACATTCAAAATAAGCAATTACTTGAACCAGAGGTAGTCCTTCAGCAAGCTGGTGAATCTAAGGTGCAGATGCAAGTGGCACCTGGTCTAAGTGACAAAAGGGGAAGCTCCCAGCAATTACATGTTGGAAGAGGCCAAAGCACACACAATCAAGATGCTGTGAGTAGCGTTCTGGAAGTGATGAATGGGGATTACATGAAACTACTTGATTTGGATGATGAAGTTGCTGAAGAACAATTCCGAATGGTGATGGAAAGGCCTCTGTCTCCAATCCTTCCCGAGTTTGGTATTCTGGAGTTTAGTCAAAAGGTTCAAGCGCAGACTGTATCTGAAAATATTGAAGCTGTGTATCAACGTGGTTTTTCAGTACAAAATAAAAACCAACTGTACTTTGTTTTGTTTTCTGATATGGAGGATATTGGCAGTGTAACAAGGATATTTTGTGCTACTAGAACCTGCGTAGATCAATGCTGCCTGTTTTTTCAAACAAATTGGGCAGTTCAAGATATACTAGGGGTCTTACTATTGGAGAACGAACTGACTCCCAGGTAATTTTTTTTGTTGAGGATGAACAAATAAAATGAAACCTCTTAATACTTAAAAGCCTTTGATTTAGTTACCGTGCTGCTGCCTTCATATTTGAAAAAGAAGGTTTATGCAAAAAGCGTGATTCAAGAAATTGTTTTCTCCATTTTTTTCTATTTCATCTTGTTCCTAACGGTGTCCTTAGCTAACTTTTTTTTACTTTATTATTTTTTTTGCATTTTCAGGGAAAAAGCCTGTGTTTTATTTTCTCTTCTGCTACTTAATTTTTCCGCTATATCATCGAACAAGTCTGTGACCTTCCAAGTCCAAGAGCAAATGGTTACTTTGTCTGCACAGATGCACGCAGGTATGATACTGTGTCATCATCCTCGAAATACAGTCTCCTTTTATATTGTTATCATGATGTACCAGTTTTCTTTTCTGCACCTTCACTTTGCTTTTGTTGCTCACTATTTGATGAACATATATAATGCAGTGTTAAACTCTGATACCAGAGAAATGCTTAGAAAAATCTGTAACCTTCATGATGTACTTGCATTGGGTGAAGAATTTGTACTGAACAGAAAAGTTTTATCCGATGTTGACGTGAGCGGCGAACTGCTTGTTGATTGTGGCTCAAGTATTGGGATTGTACATCAAGGGGAGAATACTGTTTTGTGGCCTAAGATAGCTCCAACTGATCTGGTTGTTACTGGGAGCAGCATATTGGCTTCTATCTATAAAGCAGTTGGTCATCTTGGCTCTTTATGTGAATTTTCACTCAAGTTGCTGCACATGGGCAGAGCTGATTATTCTTTGGCGTTGTCAATTCTTCATAATTTTGCTTGCTTATGTGGTGAAGATTATTTTACCAACAGCAATTATTCTTCGGTTATGAAAGTTGTTAAATCTGTGGTGGCGTTCATGGAGGCTTCTTTGTCCAAGGGTCCCATTAAAGATCTCCAAGCAGGGGATATTACTTGGCATCATTTCACAACTTGTGTCAGATGCCCATTCAAAGAAGGCTCTGTTACTCTTGATGCTGTTTCTTCAGAGCTGTTGGACGAGCTACGAAGACATCTTGTCCCTCAAATTCCAGGTGCAACGGCTCATTCATTGAACAGCAAAGCTGTTTCTTGCCTTCTAAGTGATGTCCTGTCTTCTTTGGAACTCATTGCATCAATTATGGTATTGTTCTCTGTCAGCCATTAGTAATTCCTTGTTCTTTTTCCAAACCTATCAGGCTAGTGTCTAATTAATTTTTAAATTTGCAGTGCTGGGACTGGGTATGCGAGAACATTGTACAAAAGCTATTTCACATGTTGGAATTAAGTTGTCAGAATGAAGTCTTTTCTACTGCCCTTGTGGTGCTTCTCGGTTATATCGGGAGGTGAGGTTTTCTTTGGCTATAATTTCTGGCTGATTTCACATTCACCTTTTCAGGATATATATCAATATGTGCAGGACCTCTCATTGGTCAACCCCACTCCCCCCGAAATAATTTTTATAGATGTAATTGGAACACTGTAAAAATATGTTGAAATTATTATGCCCGCCTTACTGGAATTTGTAACACTTAGCTGTTCAAAGGAAGATGATACTTTTCCTTCGCTTCTGACCTCGTTGACACATTATTGTTTCAGACTGGGAGTTGAAGCACGTGGCTATAATGACGCTGGAGTTGAGGGTATAAGACACCATTTGTTAGGTCTTTTATGTCAGGCTACCACATCGAAGTGTGATTCAGCTGTACCAATGGCCATCCTTTATGGAGTGACTGGGCTTTGTCCGAAAGGTCATGAGATTTTTCAGAAGGTTTATGATGTAATTCATTCATCCAAAGATTGGCATTCTGCATCATCTCCATCTGATGATATTGTAAGCAAATTTCTTTCATCTCTTAGCAGCAAACAAGCAACCTCCTTGGCTAGTCTATTGAGTTTTGATTCAGGACTAGCTGCATAGTTCATGTTGCCTACATGTTGTAAGTAGGGCGATTTTGCATTTTTACTGGTAGTTTTATCTTTTACGTGTAATCTACGGTATAAGTTATAGAATGAGATCTCTTGATTTTGTAACTGATCGAGTTTTATTTTGACTAGATGTTAGGTTCTAGCTTGAGCAAATAGGCTCCCGAAAGAATTGACATAAAGATGTCAGATCAAGATTTTTAACATTGTATGGTTTTTCGAACATGCTCCTTGTTTTTGTTCCGAGGGATGCTTGGTATAATGCTATACAATGAAAAAGAGTAAATATGAGAACTTCTGATTCCATTGTTAGTTTTATTACTCTTAACGGTCTGTTTGGTTATTGATATTAAATATTAGGAATGACTTGCTACTTGTTTTATTTACTTTTTGGTTACTATTTATTAATCACTTTTAAATTGTGTCTTATTATTGATAAAGTTAAAATATAGTTAAGTGAAATCTTATTTAATTCGTCTCAACATAAAGATTACTGTTATCAATTTTTTATAATTTTTCATTTTTCACAATTAGAAATATTAAGGATTAAAATATTACCTTAATAAGTACAAATAAGGTAGACAAGACAAGTAGGTTGAATAGGAGAGTGTAAGTAATCTGAATTAACAGTGTGGAGAATACATGATATATTAGCCCAACTATTTTAGAATTTCTTGCATAGTAGGTATATTTTCTTTCACTTATATTTTCTCCGTTTTTAAATACTTGCAACATTTTGGTTATGAGCACTATTTATTATTCAAGTTTATTATATATATTACGGTTAATGTGTAAGTAAAAATATAGTCTAGTGGATTCTTGTTTGAATCGTCTAATCGCATACTTTCATAATAATTTTTTATAATTTTTAGATGTGTATAATTCAATATATAAATGAATAAAATAATATTTTAGATTGCGTAAAAAGTGAAATATAGCAAATATAATATAAAAGAAGTATTTTAAAAGGTTCATTTTATATTTGATTCAATTACAATTACGATAGTTTAAAAATAAAAATTTCAAAGAGAATTAAATTTTGCGTCACTGATGGTGACTACTATTTTTCTTGGTGCGACCTATGTTTGATTTTTATTTACACTCCCGACCTAAATAACAAAAAAAGTAAAAGCTTCAAAACAATTAAAAATTAATTCTTAAAAAATGAGGGAGCATCAAAGGAAATTTACTCGCAGGATCCTTTTTTGCCGACACTGCGCCATGACTAGTAATACAAAATGAACAATTGATAATCACATCATGAAAAAGTGGTAAACAAAACAACTAATTAAAGGAGAGGAAATCAATGCAAGCATGAAGCTTCAATAAGTAAAGCTAAAATTTAAAGGAAGAAATAGTTAAAGCAAGCTAAAATTAACTAAAGGAGAAGAAATCAAGCATGAAGCTTCAATAATTAAAAGGTAGAAAATATCTTACGGTAAGATTTTTTCTATTTAGTTAGCCTAATGTACATTTACAGTGTTAAAGTAATCACTTGCAATTTTCAAATGATCACTTATTCAGTTACCATCTTAAAGTGACCACTTTGAAAAGTAAGCTGATTTTATTGATCCATCTCATGGTGAAACGAACTCATACAATATTTAACTGTTAGAAGTAAAATTCAAAGGGTAAGAATTAAGAAATAGTTAAACCGAGAGATTCAAATCTTATACTCCCTCCAATTCATTACTAATGTTCTATTTGCTTTTTGGATACTATTCATTGCTTACTCTTAACTTGTACTTTATAATTAATCTATAAGTTAAAATATAGTCAAGTGAGATCTTGTTTAATTCGTTTTAATATAAGGATTATTTATATCAACTTTTCATAATTTTTAATTATGCCTAATTGGAGATATTAAAAACTGAATAAATACATTAGAAAAAGTGCGTAAAGCAAATGACACATTAATAGTAAATTGGAGGGTGTCATTTAGAACAAATATAATACTTTTCTCGAATAAGATTTTGAATTCGACTCTAAGTTACCCCTCTCCTTCCTATACTCCAAAATAAAAAAAGCAATCTCCAAGTCTTCGTCAAGTACCAAGTCTCCGTCAAGTAAAGCACCTTCCATTACATAATCTAACCTCTTTAATTTCACGAAGCTACATAAAGTTTAATGCAAATGCATCTTTTTATGTTATTTGTGTATTGAAAGAAGGAAAAATAACCTAAAAAAATATAGAATTATTTTAATTTTGAAGTTTATATTACTCAAATTCGATTATTTTCTGCAATTGATGAATACGAAAATGAAGAAGTTTAACAATGGAAAAAAGGAACGACTCCCTGACATTTTAGATTTTGTGTTCTTATGGTCAATCAAAGATGTTCTTAACAATAATCTCTACGTTAATAAGGTAATTATAATATACTCATTTTTTTAATACTTATTATATATATATATATATATATATATATATATATATATATATATATATATATATATATATATATGTATTTGGGAATTATTTTGATATTGATTATTATTAGGAAATTATGAAATTAGTTATATATATATATATATATATGAAATAAAATATTTTTCTTAGTTAAATATATTTCTTTGTTTGTTTATTAAAAATTTTGGTTATTTGAATATATTTCTACGCTTATATAAAACATACACAAAAAAATTAAAATCATCATATGGTTATTCAAAAAAAGGTGATAGTAAAAGAACTAAAATTTACATCTTCAGTTTTGAAATACTCTCTGATCACAAAATAATTAACACATATTGTCATTTTGAATGTTATAATTGATACTTAAGATATTAAAAACTAAGTTTATTAAAAGTTAGATGGAAAAAAAAAACTTTAGTATTTAAAAACTTCAATTTAAAAAAGTGAATATAAATTATAATTACAAAAGTGAGGATTTAACAACAAATATTAAGAATGTGATTGTAGTGAACTAAATAAGGTCTAATGTTAAAATCGTGTATAGATAAAATTTACCAAACAAAACTATGAAAATTTGAAAATTTAAACCCTATAATTTCAACTATTTATTAAAATCACACTACATGTAAATATATGTGCACATATCATCTTTATAAGCTAAGAATATATCATCCCAAATAACATAAAAATAAAATGAAGAATATAATCACTTATAAAAACTATATATTATCCATAATTCAATAATGCCAATTACATAAATATCTACAGATATTTTTTTTCCAACCTCAGAGCATAGCAAACACCAAATTTATTGTGTATTTGCACCCTTGTTACATAAAAGCAATTTAACTATGCTAATTTTTTGTGTATTTTTGTTCCATCTTTCGGAGCATAGAGAACTAATCAATTTTCAAATTCAATTATATTATATGCAAAAACGCAATAAGAGACCGTTTTATTATGAAGCGGGTATTAATAAGTTGGACCAAACTCAAAGTTAAAAATAAAATCAATTTTAACTTTAAAGGTATCAATTTTAACATCAAAACGATTAATTTCAACTTAAAGTAAACCTTAAATGGATCAATTAAAATGAAAAGTTCAATTATAACATTAAAAGCATCAATTATAATCTTAAAATAGTCTATTATGCTTTTAAGTTATATATTATAAATGATCAATTATAACTTTAAAAGAAATCAACTTTGACCTTAACGACGTCAATTATGACACTAAATCGATCAATCACAGATCATCATCGTCATCATACTCAGTGTATCCCGCTCAAAGAAAACTATGGTCAGGGTCTGGAGAGGGAAAAAAGACGACAGTTTATACCCATAGAGGAGAGTGCGGTCAAAGAATCTCTCGGTTCGATAAGGGTCTTCAAAGGGAGAGAAACCTGCAACTACCCAAAAGCCTGTAATCAAATAGCTACAAAAACCTAATAAATAGAAATATAGAATACGTATAAATAACTAAAAATAAAGATAAGTAAAGGAGGTAAAGAGCAATGATTAAAGGCAATGAACAATAACAAACGATGGGTAAGAGGAACGAGTTTAGTAATCTAAGATGTGGATAAGGCGCCACCAACACTGATCGCATATTGTAAAAAATCATAATTGGACTGATTAAGCTATTGGTCTCACAATAAAACGATCATTCACAAGACCTGCTGGAATTATATTGTGTTTTCTCAAATTTTTTACATTGTATACAATAAACAGGTCAAACCCATACCGAACATATTCTCATCAACTGAACATTTCATGAACTCATTTAAATTGCCACTTATAGAGGAGACTCGCGCTGAATTCTGTTCAGGCTTAGAATCAGTTGGCCATGCACCTGCTTGTGAGATATCATCTATTTCGTTTTCTAAGAAATACAAACCTCCTAAAAAATTATATTACGGCATTTCCACGAAAATAATACATGATGTTAATAATCATGCCGCACATTACGAGCCAGAGACAGGTGATATATTTGCTATAACAAATTCAAGGCCAAGAAGTATTGATGATTTGATCAAACCGGATAAACCCCTTCATTTTGGGTATGTGTCAGAGTATGATGAAGATGAACTTAAGTTTGAGATATTACTGTCACAAAAAATTGATCGGGAGATATTAAGTAAGAAAGATGTGAGGCTTTTTGTTACATTTTTGATGAATATTACTACCAATATGAGGATTTGGAGGGCATTGAATCCTGATCCTCATAGTAGAAGACTGGGTCCCATTCACAAGATGCTACAACATGACTCTTCTGTAAGTATATCTATTGTTTTTGCTTGTTGGTTGACTTTTGAATAAGTCTTTAAAAGTGATCGATTAGTTGATATTTACCCGATTTTGTAATTTGAATCTGATTTAACCCGACTTCAAAATGTATGTAAAAATATATAAAAATCAATGTGAGCATAAAACTCGATTTAGAATTAACCCAATACACATGACCCGAAATCAACCAGATGACTCGAATGAACACCTCTACTTTTGACTTTTAATTTATTGATCGGTCAAACAAATAATTATTGTTTCTATTGTTGACTTAATTGGGCATCCCCAGTACTTAAGAATATTGACATAAGGTATCCGAAGCACCAACATGTAACAAAGACAACAATACTAGTCTTATTCTCAAAAGATTGGGGTTGATTGCATAAATCAATATATTAATTCCAATAGTCGTTCATATGGATTTTTTCTCCGGTTCTCCATTCATTTCAATTTTCTACTATCTTAATTTGTAAGTCTAGGTTATTCATATTATTTTACACTTTTGTCCACTAAGTCATTTATAGAAAATCATAATGCACAAATAAGACTGATTTGAGTTTTGAATAATTGGTTTTTGTTAATTTATCAATGAGGAAAACACCTCTATTCATGCATGAGATTAGGACTAAAAATAAGGAAACAAAATATTGACATAAACCTAAATAATAGGAAACAAAATAACCTTAATATCCTAAATATTAAAAAAGATTTTAATTTCCTAAAAACATAATATTCTGAAATATAATATCTTTACTTTATTCTACTTTTTATTTTCCTACATCATTTTCGGTCTTCCTCACCCTCTTTTTAAGTCTAATGAGTTCCAACTTTCTATCGTTCTTATCGGTTCGCTAATGTTCATCACTTTTTTGTTGAAGTAACTACTTCATGTAATCTGTCTTCCTCCGACTCAAACTAAACTCTCGTGACTCCTACACATGTGTCCCTCATTCTAACTTAGCATTCACCCCTGTGTGATCTCATTTACCAACACAATGCTAACAGCAAACAACCAATGGTAGCATCTGGTCGAAAAGCCTCTGGTGAACAACTAAGAGCTAATTGCAATACACCAGCTAATTAAGAGTGTTTTTTTAGCTCTGCTAATTGTTTTTAGTAACTGTTAAGTAATCTACTAGTTGCTAAAATTTGGATATTTGTTGACAAAGTATCATTTCTAATTCATAGTGTTTATTTCTCAATTGTTTCTCAGGTGGATGATGGTTATTGTACCCTTTGCATCTCTGAAGAAAACTTCAATGTTACACAAACAGAAGTGTTTGACCTTATTAGTTCATTTGGATTAGACAAATCTCAAACAGAAGCAGTTTTAAGCAGCATTTCCATGACTAAATGCACACACCAGCAATACAATTCAAAGCTAATTTGGGGTCCACCAGGAACTGGGAAGACCAAGACATTAGCTTCATTACTTTTTGTACTACTAAAACTCAACTACTGTAGGACACTAACTTGTGCACCCACCAATGTAGCAGTGATTCAGGTTGCAAAAAGACTAGTAACACTCTTCTTAGAGTCCTTGGCTTATGATACTTATGGGTTAGGAGACATAGTCCTAGTCGGAAATGAAAAAAGAATGAAGATCGATGATGATTTTGAGCTAGTCGACATATTTCTCAAATATCGTGTGAAGCTTATTGAAGAGTGTATCTTACCGTTAACTGGTTGGAAGACTAGTTTGGAGTCTATGATTTCATTACTCGAAGACCCTAAGGCGAAGCATGATACTTACTTAGTACAGGTTGAGAAAGAGGATAACATGAATGAAGATTCATCATCATCAAACCCAGTTTATTCTGCTCATAAAAACTATGGTCAGGGTCTGGGGAGGGAAGAAAAACGGAAACTTATACCAATAAAGAAGAAGAAAAATAAGATGAAGGAAAAAAAAAAGGGCCAAGCAAGTAATGATAAGGCGGATATAAAAACCGATGAATTTTCGACATTTGATGAGTTTGTGAGGAAGAGTTTCGTTTCTTTAGCAAATCGTTTAGTGTTTTGTGCAGAGAATTTGTATACTCACTTACCGACATCAAGTTTACCACTTCGTGTGGCTAAACAGATGATTGAATTAGTTGGTATGCTTAATACCCTGGTAGAAAATGCGCGAAAAAATAGTTGTAATTTCACTGAACAGGTTATGATGAATAGAGAAGGATTGATGGGTATATTGAATTTACTTCATAAGAGATTTCCTAAGCCCAAGATTAAGGGAAGTGTTAAGGATTTTTGCTTGAATAATGCGCGATTGATATTCTGCACTGCTTCAGGCGCGATTAAAATAGGTTCAGATGTTGAAACAGTGATAATAGATGAAGCAGCACAGCTCAAAGAATGCGAGTCAGCGATTCCTTTACAGATTTTTGGTCTGAAAACTGTGATTCTCATAGGGGATGATCGGCAACTCCCAGCAATGGTTCGGAGCAAGGTCAGATAATGTCTCCCTACATAATGTTTGCATCTTTTTAGCATTTAAAGTAGAAGTGTTCAACGGGGAGGGTCGACCCAATGGGTGATATTAGGCCGTGACAAATTGTCAAATAATCTCACTGTAGCCCACTCGTGTGGACACAGAAAACCCGTGGGCTCGGGCCCACAAACCCACGAGTCAAGAGCGTTTACTTGCACATACACTTAGTGAGATTCACTATTTCCCAAAACTATATAGTAGTAGGAAGATTAGCTCACCCAATATATATGCAAAGTCAACAACCCACTATTTTATTGATGTGGGATCTTGTCTCACGTGTGAAGTATATCCAACAGGTCAAGAATCGGGTCACATTTTAACGGTTCATTAGTGGGCGTTGGTGTAAAGGGTCGGGCAGGGTCGGATAGTTATAAGAATTAATTGCGGAAAAAAATTTACCACTTTTTTATATTCTTAAATGATATTATTATATACATAAGTGGATCGACCAAACGGGTTATAAAGTATAATAAAAAAAACTATTTTATCAACTTTTAAAATGGGTCAAAGTGGGTCGGATTTAAACGGACTTTGACCCGCTGCGACCTGTTTAATATTTGACATGACTCGACCCGACCCTGCCCATTTAAATTTTGACCGCCCTGCCCCGTTGAACACCTCTCATTTAAAGTATGAAAATCTTAAGGTTCTTTTTTTTTTTATATAGGTTTTAGGAAAGATGAACTTCGGAAGGAGTTTATTTCAACGGCTGGCAGGGTTAGGGAAAGAAAAGCATCTTTTGAACATTCAGTATCGGATGCACCCTTCTATCAGCTTGTTTCCGAATAAAGAATTTTATCAGAACAAGATTGTAAATGCACCCAATGTCGAAGGAAGAAACTATGTTAAGAATTATCTCAAAGGGAGCATGTTTGGATCTTATTCTTTCGTACATGTGACTGATGGAAAGGAGAATTTCAAGAAAGGGCATAGTCCTAGAAATTTTAAGGAGGCAAAGGTTATTGATCAGATCATTGCAAAGCTTTTCAAAGGTATGGAACTGAAACTTCTTTTTATTAGTATGAATGTTCTAAAGAATGGAAAATATCCTTATTGTACAAGAATCAACATTATGATACTTCAAAGAACCAACTCAACTAAAAGCTTAAGTTGGTGATTGAGGCGCCATGATATGCTATATACTTAAATACGTCCCCTTGTACGAAAGTCCTTTAGTCTAGAAGTGTAGATGTAACGCATTACTCTTTTGTCAAGGAACCAACTCAACTAAAAGTTTAAAGGTCGAAGCCCTATGATATGTTATATATTCTAACACGTTCCCTTACATGAGAGTCCTTTAGGCTAAAAGTGTGGATGCAACTTAGACCTCCTCATACCTAGTGCGAAATATTCCATTTGAATTTGAGGGGTAGTTGAGATTTGAACATGTGACCTATGGTCACGTTGACTTTTGATATCATATCAAGAAACCAACTCAACCAAAAGCTTAAGCTAATGGTTAAGGAGGCCCTATAATATGTTATATACTCTAACAACTCCTCATACCCGGTGCTGAATATATTTTATACTCTAGAATATTTGGAGCCTTTTATTATAACATTTCTTGTATGTGCAGAACATTATTGCATCACTAAACAGAAGGTGAGTGTGGGAGTACTATCGCCATATAAGGGTCAAGTAGGTTTGCTTCAAGAAAAACTGGAGAAGAAATACACGAAACATAAGGAAAAGTTTTGCATCAACATTCGATCAATTGATGGGTTTCAAGGCGGTGAAGAGGATATCATAATAATCTCAACTGTTCGAAGCAATGGAAATGGATCGGTAGGGTTCCTGTCTGATCGTCAGAGAACTAATGTAGCTCTCACCAGGGCGAGGTATTAATCAGTATGCCTTAACAATGTTTTCGTTTCTTGGAAGATTACGAACAATAACAACAGTTTCTGTTATGTCGATGTAAAATTTAGGTACTGTCTTTGGATAGTTGGAAGTGGAAGTACTTTAGGTAACAGCTCTTCAGTGTGGAAAAACCTTATACGCGATGCAAAAAATCGTGGTTGCTTCTATTATGCTGATGAGATCGTTAATCTTAATCACGAAACACCAGTTGATAAACTTGATTTCTTCAGCCACCTTAAACTCGAGGAAGCAAGATGGAAGGTACTTATTTCATCACTACTCTAAACTAGAGCTGTTAATTCAACGGAGCAGGTCGACCCAATTGGTCAAGGATCAGGTCACATTTTAACGGGTCAAGTCAATAACGGGCCTTGATGCAAAGGGTCGGGCCGGATAATTATAATAATTAATTGCCGGAAAAAATTTATCATTTTTTTTATATATTTTAAAACGATATTACTATTATATACATTTGACCTGGCCGGATATTACTATCATTTTAAAATTATAATAAAAAAATTATTTTATTAACTTTTTAAAAACGGGTCAAAATGGATCGGGTTTAAACGGACTTTAACCTGGCTCAACCCGTTTAACATTTGACATGACCCGTCCCATTTAAATTTTGACCCACCCCGCCCCGACCTGGCACCTCTACTCTAAACCATAGATGGCTAGCATTTATTCCATCACTAGTCTGAATCTCTGATCTTTATGCAGGTTACCTTTAGCAATGAGTTTAAACAATCTATATCAAGCATAAAGAGTGTCAAGGCTCAGAAACGCGTACAAAATCTGCTGCGCAAGATTGCTGATGGCTGGCGGCAGTCCATCACTGATGATGGCGCGACCCATGAGTTGTTGGTGATTTACAAGGTTGATAAAACGCTTAATCTCGCTTGGACAGTCGACATTCTTGAGGAAGAATCAAGTTATATACAAGTCATCAAGGTTTGGGATGTTTTACCAGATTCCAAGGTTCCTGATCTTGCAAAGAATCTAAGTATTCTGTTTGAAGGATATAGTGTTAACTTTATTAATCTGTGCAAGTACAAATCTTATGAAGGGTATGGATGAAAATTAATTATTTCCTAGAAGAATGTGCAATTATGCAGATGTAGTTATGTTTTAAGGTAATATGTTTTCTGTGTTACAGGAACTTGGTTGTGCCTAAGTCATGGAAGCTTCATTCCTCTTGTGAAGCTCCACTTACAACTGATCTTGTAGATGATTGTTTGTCTTACCAATTTGCTGCCATGAATGTAAAAGACAATCCAGGAAAACCAAGTTCAAGCGTTAGGTATGTTATTACGTTTCAGGAAATATTGTTGAAAATAATCGAACATTTCACTTATTCGCTGCGAATAATCTCATCTATTGATTATTTATAATAATCTCATCTCTAATATGTATTTGCTCCCAACATATCTGAAGTGGGAGAGGAGGGGAGGGGTTGTAGTGGTCAAGACCCACTGGGTTTGCTGGGAGCAAATATATATCAAAATGTTGTATTATTAGATAATAATCAAAAGTGGGATTACTCGCGGCCGTTGAGTAAAAGGGTAAATTATTCTCGATAATTTTTCCTACATTTTATTATTATTCAGGTTTTTTTATGAATTTTGTATCAATTAGTCATGGAATCAACTTTATCAAAAGTTTAAGCTGATGGTTGAAGATCCAAAATATGTTATAATATTGAGAGTCCTTTTGACTAGAAGGGTAGATGCACCACCAAAAGCTTAAGTTGATGGTTCAACCATAGGACATATTATACACTATCAAGCCCTCATACAGTATTTCTTTTGGCTAGAAGTGTGGATGCGACACATATGATACTAGATGATTTTAAAGGCCCTGGTATATATTATACTATATAATAATAAGTCACCTTACACGAAAGCGCTTTGGATTAGAATTATGGATTTACCACATGCCCTTATTTACAACTTGAAATAAGGAATGGATGAGATTCAAATTCGTAACCTTTTTATCACGTTGGTTTCAGATACTAAGCCAACAAATCAACTCAACCAAAAGCTTAAGCTGATAGTTGAAAACTAAGCTTAAACCAATAAACTTTTGTGAAAAATTAAATTATCTAACATCATTTTATTTGTCATAATTGTTTCTTAAGTCTTTGCTAACATGCATTTTTTTTTCTTACCCTTGTTTTATGTCCTCTCGTTCGCAGAAAGAATTGTGTTGCAGTATGGAAACCAATACAACGCTAGAATGGCATTGGCAGCCATTCCAAGAAGCAGTGCCAGCCCTCGGCAAGGATAAGTTGGACTTACGCTCAGAGCCACCAAAAAAATTACCTTATTATTTTTGGCAGAAATTAAACCCAAGTCGCATGTATAAAGGCTTAATGCTTTGCCATCAAGCTGCGTCAAAGTTAAAGCTAACTTTCATAGTTGAAGATAATTAAATAGAGTGACTGTTGTAATAAGCACAAAGGAACACGCACCTTCAATAAATATTATTTGACAATTATAATATTTTTATATATTATTTAACAATTATAATATTTTTAGTTTTCTTGCAGGTTTACTTGTTGCATTGTGTGACTAACTCTCCAAAATTTATGATTTTTCTAATTATTTCCTTCTATTATATTTATAATACATTGCTATTGTGTTTTTTTTGACTAATTTTATATTTATTGATTTAAGCTAAACATGTAAATGCGTAATATTTTCTCTTTGCTATTTGGAATTGTCAATTTGTTATATGGATTTTTATGTGGTCATTTGAAGTTGTAATATTTTGATAAAATATTTGATTGATTATTGTAAGGATAAGTGAATTTTAAGTTGTGCAATCTCATTTTTTAAATCATATATTTTTTTTGTCTTGACTCTATCAATATAATGCAGACCCATTTAACTAATTGTTTTTCAATAATTAGTATAAGAAAACTTTTTTTGATTTAGACATTGTGATATTAGTGATTCTGCATCAAAAATTGCTACTAGAAATATCTTTGTTTGATTTTATATTATGTATTAGTGCATACTTTATTTTTATTTTCCAACATTATAGATTTAATTTTTTTTATAAATGTCTTATATTTACTTCGTTCTATTTTAATTCTATTTGATAGCGACATATTGTTTGAAGAAATAACATTATCAATTGTAAGTAATATGGAATAAAGGAATAATATAGTTATGACCTATACCTTTCAAAAAAAATATAATTAAGGCCAATAAATTTTATCCCAGGGCCAACCCTGCCAAGAAGTTGCTTCAATGGGGTTAAAATGCTCTCTTATAATTGTATGGCCTATGTTTTCAGTAAATTTCTAAATTGTCAATTAAATTAAGTCTATTAGCTTCTATAATTCTTTTAGCTCATAAATTTTCTTCTTCAATATTTTAATAATGATATAAAAAGAGAATTACAATTTACAAGTAACAAATGTCTAAATTAGCATCATTATTTACACAATCCCCATTTTCTATGAATGAATCATGGATAATTAGAGTATGATTTGATCTTGAACTCTCTTTTATTTAATGGGTTATTACATGGCATTTGTTGATAGAAGAATTTTGGACTTAAAGATAGGTGTAACTAGTTGAATCAAAGCTTAGAGCATTGGTTTTTAAATATTTATACCATGATTTGGTGATACAAGAAACAAGTGTGGATTGATTTGTTTGGGTTACTACATGGTGCACTAGGATGCGTGAACAATTGTTGAATATGCTTTGGAGGAAGGCGACCAAATGGATACGTGGAAGCAATCAAGAAAGGTAACAATAGCTGTTAGCTCAAACCTGCTCGATTGAACATATGTTGTGCTCAAACGAGCATGACCGCAACAAGGCTAATAGGGCTTGTAGTGTAGGGTAGGAGAAAGGGCGATTAAGGCCTATAGGATAGAGTACAGATAGGGGCCAACAGGGCTCGTAGGGTAGGGTAGGAGTAAAGTCCAATAAGGTTCGTAGGATAGATTAGAGGTAGGGGCCAATAGGGCTTGTAGGGCCTGTAGGGTGTGGTTGGTTAAAATATATGTTTATTTTTAGGGAAATTTGCAAAGAAACACCTTTTAAAACCTTTTTTTTTTGTAAAAAAACACCTTTTATAATCTTTTTTGTAAAAAACCTTTTAAGAGACTTTTTTTTAAAATAGATACCTTAATTCAATTTTCGGTGGCTTTTGTGTAATTTCTGGCGTTGACTATAGTATATCAGTTGCATAATACGCGAGTGATTGCAAACGCAGGGAAGTATAATGAGACACAATACTTCGTGAGTTTCTACTGCCTCTTCCTCAACTCCATCTCCTTCCCTCCACATTTCCCTTCACTTTGTCTGGTTTCTCATTTGTCACCATTGTTGATTGTGACCGAAGATTCGTAGCGATTTTACTTCCTCTCAACAGTAAAAGGTAAGGTTTTTTTTCCCATTAAAGTTAATGTCTTTTTGGTGTCAATTGCATTGTTAATTGAATTGTTCAATTGAATTGTTCAATTGCTACGGTTTGTTTTTGTGGAGTTCTGAAGTTAGGGTTTGTAATTGGTAATTGCGCAGATGAGGACAAAAAACCCTTTATTTAATCCTTCAACTGGAATCAAAAGCATTTTCAACCTAAAAATATGGCATGAGGGACGGTTTGTTTTTAAGAAGAAAACGAGGTTGTATGATGATGGGTGCCTTGATATCAAAGTGGGTTGTTTTGAAATTAATTATTTTGGTATTGTACAATCAGTTAGGAAGGTGATTGAGAGGAAAGATGCTGACTTTACTGTATATTATAGGTGTAAAGGGAGGAGCTTGATGAATGGTTTAATTGAATTTACACCCAACACACCTTTAGTTGATGTATTGGCAACGAAAGATGAGAATGATTTCATTACTGTATATGTTGAGTATGATCAGAGTATGTTTGATGTGGGATCTTTTGATGCTGGTTGTGGAGTTGAGGAGGATAATGATCATGATGGATTTCAGGAGGATAATGATGATGATGGATGTCAGGACAATTTTGATTATGAAGATGATGGAAAGAATATGGACAATAAAGATTGTGGTTGGGCTGGGCCTAAGGTATTAGAAGGTTGCCAAAGTACTTTTGTTGGCCCAGAAGTTGAGTTAGACCACAATGAAATGGGAAATAAAAGCAAAAACCCTCAGTCCAAAAAAGCAGAAAAACTAGCAACCTTGAGGAGAAAAACAAAGGCTTCTGTTCAACAAGAAACCATTGAACAACTAGAACCCCAGATTGAACCAGAGGATGATGTATTCTATGATGGTGCCGCAGATGAAAATTGAAATTGGAGGAAACTTGGCAGATTAAAAGTATGACCAGTGAACATAGTTGTGGATTTCATAGTGCAAACCCCAAAGTTACATCTGAATTTCTTGCTGAAAGGTATTTAGACCATTTTAGGGATGACCCCAATCTGAAGCTCAAATACTTCATGAAGTTGATTCTTAGGGACATTGGGGTAAGTGTGAAGTATCACAAGGCCTATTGTAACAAGAGAGGCAATCTCGATACATAATTAACATTTAATAATAATGTTTAATACAAAAAAAATATTGCGGAAGTCTCAAAATGCCGAATTGTTAAAAACTTTAAATCATAAAACTTAAACTGTTTAAAACAGAAGTAAAATATTACCTCTGATAAGAAATATTGTTTGCTCAAAAAGAAAAAAAAATACATCATCATCAAGTGATCAATAAAGATACAAAAAACAGCTAAGTTCTCGATAAATAGTAATTGCTGCGGCCTGGATCGGAACCTGAACTAAATCCTGCAAAATGCTGCCATCCATGATACGGATGACAGCCGATTGAATCCGTCAGCACTTAACGCCGAGCATAACTTCCTATCCAGCTCAAAATACGAAAATTATACGCTACATTTACAATATAATAATTTAAGTACGAATTTATACTTAATTGACACCACCGTATATTTTTACCATGTTCTTTTTCTGTTACATACTTTTAAGTCATTAAGATACCATTCTCGATCTTGACAGAAGTACGTTACTGCCACTTATACAATTCGGTAATCTTAACACTTGAGTAAGTTCATTTGGTTAATACTCATAACCGTACCATGCATTATAGCATCAACACTAATCAAGTTTATCAGTGATCAACAAGCACATCAATATGACACCTGATATATGTAAGGGTCTGGTTAGGTGAGAACCGTAGTCCTAAACCCTAACTGTGGTGGGAGTCGTCACCCCTCCAACTAGGTTGCACTAAAACGGACACGGACACGGACACGGACACGACACGGGTACGGGAAAACGCCAACTTAAAAATGACGGACACGGGGACACGTAAATGGTAATATAATAAATATATCAAATTAAAGATAATTTTACAATCTTTCATTTGATATTTGTAAATAAACACTTTAAAAATATAAAACTCACATAACATTCAAGTAGTTGCAGCGGTGGCGGTGGCGTGATGGAGGTGGAGGAAGAGGTGAGTTCGAGTTTTTAGGGTTAGAGGAGGAGTGAGAGGCTGAGAGCAAGAGAGGGAATTGAGAGGGAAATGCAAAAAAAGGAATTCGATTGTTCGGCTGTTCGCTTACTGTGTCTGTGTACTGTGTACTAATTTTGTTTTCAAATTTATTTTTTTAAATAAAAACAACACACGTGTCCTTGCCGTGTACGTCGCGTGTCCTTGCCGTGTCCACGTGTCCGAAAAAATATTAAAATATTGGACACTTCATTTGGCGTGTCGGACACGGATTTTCGCGTGTCCGTCGCGTGTCCGTGTCTGACACGTGTCCGACACGGGACACGCCAGTTAGGTGACGTGTCCGTGTTTCCCAGCCCTCCAATACAATATTTATGCTCGAGCTCTACAGGATAGGTAGAGAACCCCCTGTCTTACACCGCATTTTACGTGCCGGCTAACACGGACGCCGGGATTTTACATGCCGGTCCATAGTTCGACATTACCTTACTATCAGGGTCATTCAATCAATACATTTCACACAAGTACATCACATTTTTATTACTCCAAGTTGACTTTGAATTTGAATTTGACCAACCTAAGTGGTAACTTCATTTATTTAATATAATTCTTAATCATAACGTTTAATTCACCTTTACGTCTTTATATGTTCATTACTTAATTTTTACACATTAAATTTTATTTATAACTTTATTTTAATAGTTCACTAAATTCACACTAATAACTTAATATTTAATTAATAGTCTCCAAATTAGTATTTTCCACAAGTAGCTACTAAAATCTATTTCTCTTGAAATAAGTTCCCAAAATCAAAATTTCCAACTTTAAAATAAATAAAACTTTATTCTCCTCACAAAATCAAACATTCTAATTAAAATTCAAGTTAAACTGCAACCTTTGGATAAGTTTTCAAAATTCAACAAGTTTACCAAAAAAAATAATTATTTCAAGTTTGGAAAAACAAGTAAACTTATTAGATTCGCGAAAATCAACATTCTAGTTATAAAACAAATAAAACTTATAATTTCACAAAAAATCAATATTTCACACATAGTTTAAGAACAAGTTTACTAAAAATACTTTTACATCTTTTTATATAAATTTTGGTCAAATAGTTAGCAGATAAAATATTATTTTGTACTAAATAATTAAATGTCACAAAAGTTATTATTATTTTTTTTTAATTATGAAATCTCATATATTCAAGAAAATCACTTCAATATTTAATAACTTATAAAGCTTTTTCAAAAATAACTTTTAAGATTTTATTTTAATATTATCACAAAATAGATTATAATAATATAAAAAAGAATAAATCAAACTCTTTTTCTTTTAATATGATAATGGTCGAATGGCCTATGAGTATTTCGGGGCCTTTTTTTTCACTAATAAAACAACTTCATTTAATTTATTATAGTAAATTCAAGATTTAAATAATTAACATAATCACTAAAAAAAACAAATAAAAAAATAAAAACTTTACACAATAACTTAGAAATTTACTATAACTTTAAGGATAAACTTAAATCTCATAATAAAGTATAATAACAATATTCTTAATATAATCATAATTAGTAAAATACGTTCATAAAATAACTTACTACCTTACAAACTAGTTTGAAGGCTAACATAAACATATTAATACAAAATTCTAACATAAAATACATTCTTAAATATAATAACATTTCTAATGTAACACATAACTCATAAATATACTAGTACTAGTTTATAACATGAATCATGCTTAATATCACTAGAATATAATTTTGCACTCAACTTCCTAAACTTGTTCAAAGACTATTAGATTAACATACTAAATATACTTTTAGCATACACATAATATAATCTTGATCATAATTTCATTAAACTAACTTCCACTAAAATATATCAACATATTTCATACTTTGCATATTATAAAGTAAATATAATGTAAAATTCCACAAAAAGAGTAGGGTAAGAAGTTATACCATACTAACACCAAGGATTAGTACTAAGTACTAATTAGAAAAATAATAAGAAATAAGATCCTCCAAGATAGATAATAATGCTCCAAAGATAATTAATCCCAACTCCCAAAATAATGATGATGATTTAAGCTAAGTAAAGAGTGTTCTAAGCTCCATGTTCTTTAATTTCTTCAATTAATAAAGGTATTAATGTAGTAAGATTTTAATGAAGTGAAAATATAAGAAAGAATGTTAGAAAGATTTGATGATGGTGGTGTAAGTGATCTCATGGCTAAGGGGGTATTTATAATGAGTTTGGGCAACTTTGTAGTTCATTAGATTGTATGAAAAAGAGTGTTAGGAGTTGTAATATCCTTTCTTTAAAAAAAAAAGAATAATAATAATAATGAATAAATTTCAGAAAAAAAAAATTAAAAAAAAAATAAAAAACAATAAAAACATAACCCACCATTAACAATAACCTCCCATACCATTAACAATAACCTTCCACACCATTAACAATAACTTCCCACACCATTAACAATAACTTCCCACTCTTCTTCCCACTCTTCCCACTAAGCCTCATAACTAACCTCACTTACCTCTTATAAATCAAATCAATTATCCTTAATTTCATTCACATTATTACTCACACTTCCTTCTTCTCTTACAAATTATTTCCTCCATCTTCCATTTGCTTAAAATTCAGTCAAGTAAACGCAAGATTTTGATATTTAAGGTATGAAATTTCATCTCTTTATAATATTGTTCTACCAATTTCAATTCAAATTACACATTTTGCATTTGAAAAAAAAAAAGAAAAAAAATATTCATGACCTTAGTTTTCCGGCGATACGGCAGTCACCGGGATACCACCGGCGTGAGACGGCGGCCACCGAAGCTACTGCCGGCCGGCACCTTCTCCTTCTTCTTTCTCCCTTCCTCCTTCTCTCTCCTCCTTCCCTTTCTTTTTCTGTTTCGTGAGTTACTGGAACTCACCTTCTTTTTTTTTTATATATAATAATTATGATTATTATTATTATTATTATTATTATTATTATTATTATCCTTAACCCTTATAAATTTCTAAATCTTATAATAAAATGAGTTAACTATTTTAAATCCCTGCTCTTCTATACTACTCTTAAAATCTTAAATTACATATTTAAAATTATTCTTTCTAAATAAAGTATACAAAATGAAAAAGAGTCTTTTAATTTATTTATTTCGATGGGTTGATCGGGGTATTAAATTGAGATATATTATTTTCTCGTGTAGACAGCGGATTCGTAGACAGAAATTATTAGGAGCGTACGTTGTCTAGAATCGTGTGACAAGGTAATTCTCAATGTCCATCTAATTAGGACTATCCCGTTAGTATTATGTGCTAAGTGATAATTAATGTGTTTAAATTGATGCATGATTTGATATGACATTATTTTATATGATGTTATGCTTAATATATTCTCAAATTATATTTACTATTATTTTTTTTTGTCAAACTTGAATTTATAATTTTTATTTCGATAAAATTTATATTATTATTTTGATAACGAAATTGGATACGATTTAAATTGGAAGAGAAATATTTATGATATTAATTCCTATTGCCACCAATTGATGTTAGAATGGTGATTTGGAAAATGAGATTTCAGTTGGATATTCCTGAGATATATATTTATTGGGAAAAATTTATGATCATAAAATATAATGTATAATGCATGTTTGATTTTAAGTTTGTGTGCTCGCAACTAATTATTAAAATATATTAAATCACGTAAAGTGTAACACGAGGGAAATGAAGCTCTTATATTTATTGTGATCCAAGTATAAGGGTGATGAACAGGTTGCCCTGTTTGGTTAGTATAGCTGCCGACAAGTATTATTATTTCTGATACTTGATATGATGTTTGGTCTTCCTTCTATTTGTTGTGATCCAAGTAGAATGGGTGTGCACACTAGGGTTCCCTGAGACTACTCTGCTGGCCTTGAATTATTTGGGGTGACGACCTCTTGTTGAAGTAGGTATAGGGGTAAAGCCTCGGCCTACTGGCGTTCTTGTTCCCTCAAATTTAAAATTGATTATGTGTTTGTCATTATTAATTATCAAATTAATAAATTGGTTTATGTGATAATATATACATTATTTTCTCAAACTGTTTTCTATTAAACTCAGCTATATGTTATTTTCTAAAATTATTTTCAATTTGATTATATTGTATTTTCTTAAATCAGTTTCAAACTTAATCGTCTTACGGGATGGAGTTGGAATTACTCAATTTTTCTGATTTTGGGAGTTTTTCCCTTGTTTTTCTTGCATTCTTATGTTACAGGTTATTGATTGCATGGGAATCGCGGAGTGAGGATCACTTAGAAATATAGCTTTTACTAGAGTCGTATTTCAGTTTTAATTTTTACCTTAGGTTGTTTAAATTTTATATGGACACAAATTACGTTTCAGTCTTTTCCTATGTTGTAAGATCCTTTGTTGGATTTAAAATTATTAAGTTATTTCTTAGTTGTTAAGCCTTACATTTATTTTATTAGAAATAGATGTGGCGGTAACACTCCCATGAGTAGGTTTTGGCTCATGTTTTTCATTAAAGGTGTTTTCAAAAGTTCGACCTATTCTGAGGGTGTTACAGGAGTATAGAAGAAGATTAACTTGTGTAAGTGATTTAGAGTGTGTAAGTGAATGTGTAAGAGTTGGAGTGTAGAAGAAGGCTTGTGTAAGGAAATGGTGATAGCTTGTGTAAGTGATGAACATCATCATGGGTTACCATAGAAAGGATTTTGGTTCATTAAAATTTTGTTCTAATATGTACAAGTGAATATACTTTAAAATAATGGGTAAATTTGATCATGAAAATATGTAGTTTATTTAAAATTTTGCTTAAACTGTACTTAATGTTAATAAAAATACGACTCATTTTTATGTATAAAATAATTATATCAAAATTATAAGGTTAAATAATAAGTAGTAATGTTAATTTAAGGAAGAAAGTTAAAAAGTAACGTTTTACAAAATCGTGAATATAATAATAAAAACTTACTTTTCGTACTATAAAATAATAAAATAATATTTTAGTGCTTATGAAAAGATTTTAAACAAAATACTATTTTAAAGTTTAATATTTGAAAGAAATTACAAAATCGGAAAAGATTTAGGAATTAAAGATGGTTTGAAATGGATAATCAAAGGATTAGAGATTTGATTTGAAAATTCAGAATAATTAATCGAAAGATTAATATTAAGAATTTTGAGTCTGTTACACCTATTATGCCAAGGTCATTGCTCTTCACATGATTCATGGTAGTGCATTAAAGCAATACCAAAGGGTTTGGGACTATGCCGCTGCAGTTAGGAAATACCTAGTAGGTTCATCTACTTTTGTTGTTGTGAGTGATATAGAAAGGCCCCCAGCTACATTCCAAAGAATGTACATCTGTTTGCAGCCTTGTAAGGAGGGGTTTATACAAGGTTGTATGCACATAATTGGAGTGGATGGTTACCACTTGAAGGGGTTTATACAAGGTTATAAACTCTATTCTTTTTTGGTATACAATAATCAATAACAATGTATTAATCCCACTTAAATAATGCAGGACAAATTCAATGACCACATGCAAGCCATTAAGATGTTGTCCGTTGATGTTTTCAAGTATTTGGACAACATCCCTGTTCAAAGGTGGAGTAGGCATGCCTTCAACCCCAAGAGCAAGTCAGCCATGCTGTTGAACAATTGTTGTGAGTCATTCAATTCGGTTTTGAGGGAGTGCAGAAACAAACCAATATTGAGCATGATGGAGTGGATAAGAAGATATGTCATGGCAAGGGCTTTTAACAAAAGGGAGGGATGTAGGAATTATCAAGGGTCAATCATGCCAGCTGCTTTGAAGGTGCTCAAAAGTGCCCAAGATATGGCCAAGAACTGCTTTGAGACAATTTCTGACATTGACTTGTTTGAGGTGGATCATGATGGAGATAGATGGGTGGTTGACTTGAAAAAGCATTCATGTGGTTGTTTCAGGTGGGATTTGACAGGAATCCCTTGTTGTCATGCATTCAAATGCATCATGGCATTCAGGGGCAATCCTGAAATGTATGTGCACAAGGCATACAGTAAGGAGATGTATGCCTTAGCGTATGCACCTATTTTCCAACCCATGCCTGGAATGAAGCAATGGGATTCTACAGACCATCCCAAACCTAACCCCCCTGGTATTAGAAAGCTCCCTGGCAGACCATCACAAAAAAAAAAGAATCAAAGAGAAGGGTGAAGGGGAAGTTGAACCAGAACCTCCAGTGCTGAGAAAGAGGAAGCCCAATGCATGCAGTAACTGTGGAGGTCTAGGCCACAATAAGAGCAAGTGCAAGAACCCACCTGCACCCCCTAAACCTCCAGCAAAAAGAGGAAGGCCAATGGGTGATGGTGTTCCAAAACAAGCAATACAGAAGAAAAGGGGAGAAACGAGCCAATGTCAAGAAGAGGTCAACACCAACTCTTCACAACCAGTAGACGCATCTCAAACATATCACACATGAATTTAATAGCTTTGATGTTAGTTTGTGAAAAATTATTAGTGTTTATTAGTTAGTCAATGACTTTAGTATCTCTGATGTAGCAAATGAACCTTATGTATGACTTCAGGATGTAGCTAATGAACCTTTTGTAGTTTCATGTTATGGATAATATGCATTATGAAATTTGGTTCAATACTTCAGCTGCACATTATAAAATGGAGGCAAAAACAAAAACAACTAAGAAATTTGGTTCAATAATTAAGGTGTACATTATGATATGGAGGCAAACACAAAAACGACCAATAAGTTTGGTTCAATAATTCAACTGTACATTTTGAAATTGAGGCAAACACAAAAACAACCAACCAAACAACCAAACTACTCCATAATCTTAAATAGAGTTCCTAAAAATAAAACAACCAAAAGAGCCAAATATTGAGATTTGCTGAAGTTTTTGGCCAGCTTCAACCTCCCAACATGCCAACCGTCAAATCCGTCACCAGTAACCTTTGCAGCAGCCTTCGCCTCCTCTAATTCGAACTCAGCAACAAGACATGATTTCTCATACTCCGACCTACTCAACCGACTCCTCAGCACATTCACTTCATTCCTCAGTTCCTTATTGGCCTCCACCAACACAATAATAGTTACCCTTTGCCACTCCACTTGATCGGCATCAATCCACCTGAAGAACGAGCAACCCCTTCTTCCACTTTCAATGTCATATAATTTACAAGCCATGAACCTACGCCCAAGATTTTTGGGGGTCCAAGACCTCATCATCGCAATTTTCATCCCACAGTAGCATCTAGTAGGTTGTGAGTTTTCAATGGCACGAGAAGAACCACTAGAAGAAGACATATTAAACCAAACAAAAACAACAGAGCACCATTGTAAACAGAACATCAAAGCATCAACTTTTCATAAAAAATGGAGAAAACTTCTACAACAACGCACATACCTACGCAATTTCAGATGAAAACCCTAGAAATTGAACTTCAAAAGCACAGAGAGAGAGAAAGAGAAGAGGTGAAGTGATTTGAAATGGGAGTTGAGGGTGTAAATGGAGTATTTATTGAGGTTGAAATGAAAGGAGCGTGGATTAAGAACAATTTGCAATCACGCGCACGTATTTGGAGGTCAACAGGCATAGTCAACGCCGGAAATTACACAAAAGCCACCGGAAATTGAATTAAGGTGTCTATTTTAAAAAAAAGTCTCTTAAAAGGTGTTTTTTTACAAAAAAATTTATAAAATGTGTTTCTTTACAAAAAAGGGGTTTTAAAAGGTGTTTCTTTGCAAATTTCCCTTATTTTTATTATCTAAAATTTACTAACCTGAAATTTAAAATGTTGAGAATCATTAAGGAAAATAATTTATAAAAAAAGATGTGTTTTAAAATATTTAAAGAAGAGAATAATCTTAAAAATGAAAATAATTTATAACTTGAAATTAATTTCAATCAAAAAACAACAGTTTAGTGGAAAGAGTGACCTCCAAATTTTTGTACAACATACTCATGCATTTTATCAAGCCTTCATGGATCCAAAAAAACTACTTATTGCAATGGCATATCCCAATTTCAATAAGTTATCTTTAAGAAACAAGTTTATTTTGGCTTTTGTACTATCATATTCGGTCGGTTAATGCAGGGGCGAATTCAATGGGGTGTCAACGATGTCAATTGACGTCACTTAAATTTCAGGAAAAATTATTCTATAAGAAAAATTTGCAAAGAAACACCTTATAAAACCAGTTTTTTGTAAAAAACACTTTTAAAATTTTTTTTTTGTAAAAAAAACACCTTTTAAGAGAATTTTTATTAAAAAAAAAACACCTTAAATCAGTTTTCAGTGACTTTTGTCAACTTTCAGGCGTTGACTATGCCATTTGAGCTCAAAAGTCAATGCCTGAAAGTTGACAAATGGCATAGTCAATGTCTGAAAGTTGACAAAAGTCACTGAAAACTGATTTAAGGTGTTTTTTTAATAAAAAGTCTCTTAAAAGGTGTTTTTTACAAAAAAATTTTAAAAGGTGTTTTTTTTACAAAATTGATTTTGTAAGGTGTTTCTTTGCAAATTATTCTATAATAGAACATGATAATTCAAAAGAAATGAAAACAGAAATGAAACAAATATTCTTCAAACACATATCAAAAATACAAACAAAAAAGCTACATTAGTTCTCTGACGATTAGACAGGAACCCTACCGATCCATTTCTATTGTTTCGAACAGTTGAGATTATTATGATATCCTCTTCACCGCCTTGAAACCCATCAACTAAGGGGCGGAACCAGAAATACAAATAAGTGATGTCGATAATTAAAAAAATACAATTAAAAATGATAAATAAATTGCATTCGACAACGATTAATTAAGATAATTGTTCAGACCGAGTTTTCATATGTAAAAATGACATATAATATAATCATTGAATAAATTTTAAACTGTAAATACAATCATTAATCAAAATTCCTAATTAGCTAAACAAATAAAAAACTCTAATTTTTTAAAGGCCTAAAATACCTAAGAAGAGAATTAAATCCTAATTTACCTAAATAGATAAAAAAAATAAAAAGCCCTAATTTATCAATTTTTTAAAAACCCAAATTTACCTTAAAAACTAAGCAGAGAAGATGAATTGGGGACAAGGGAAGAGGAAAAAAGAACTAAAGAAGAGAAGTAGATGCTTGATGAGCAGTGAAAAGAACTACAGCTTTACCAAATTTTTTGAGTAGATGATTGGGGACAAGGGAATGGAAAAAAATTATCTATGCCCCGAAAAATAGAAATCTTTAAAGAGAATTTTTATTAAAAAAAACACCTTAAATCAGTTTTCGGTGACTTTTGTCAACTTTCAGGCGTTGACTATGCCATTTGAGCTCAAAAGTCAACGCTTGAAAGTTGACAAATGGCATAGTCAACGCCTGAAAGTTGACAAAATTCACCGGAAACTAATTAAAGGTTTTTTTTTTTTAATAAAAAGTCTCTTAAAAGGTGTTTTTTTACAAAACAAATTTTAAAATGTGTTTTTTTTTTACAAAAAATGGTTTTATAAGGTGTTTCTTTGCAAATTATTCTCTATTATAGATTAAATGGAATCTTGCATTTTTGTCCTTAATTTCTTATTAAAATTAAGTGTACAATCTACTAGCTTTTTTGTTTGACATAAATGGTTTTTATTGTGATTTGGGTGTTTAATTTAGCCTTTTTAAGGTAAGTCATCACTTTAGCTATAATTAATTATTTTAAAGTCATCACATACAACTGTAAAACCAGTACTTATTAACTGTAGGTAATTAATTTAACAATGTAAGTCATCATTGTAAGGTGATAAGTCATCACTTTAAGGTTATAAGTAATCATAAAGGTCATCACATAGAACCCTAAAATGAATACTATAAGTAGTAGATAATTAATTTAACAGTGCAAGTCATCACTTTGGAGTGGTAACTCATCACTTTAAAGTTATAAGTAGTCACTTTAAGGTGATCGATCACATGCAACTTTAAATTGAGAACTTATAAGCAGTAGGTAATTAATTTAACAATGTAAGTCATTATTTTAAAATGATAAATCATTACTTTAGGACTATAAGTAATCACTTTAAGATCATTACATATAATCTTAAAATGAGTACTTATGAGTAGAAGACAATCAATTTAACAATGCAAGTTCTCACTTTAAAATGTTAAGTCATCACTTTAAGGCTATACGTAATCATTTTAAGGTCATCGCATACAACCTAAAAATGAGTACTTATAAGTCGTAGGTAATTAATTTAACAATGTAAGTGTAACATCCCGGCCTTTTGGACCGCTGGTGACTACTCATGGAGACTGTAGACTAGCCCCAGAAACCAACACAAGTCTTTTCAGCGCACTTTGGCCTCACTCGTGCGCACCCGGAAGAACTTCCCAGGAGGTCACCCATCCTAAGATTGATCTCCACCAAGCACGCTTAACTGTGGAGTTCTTAGCAAATAGGCTCCCTAGAAAAGAAGATGCACCTTGTTGATATGAGTAGTCTATCAATCGTTTTTCAAGCTAAATTTAGGGTATTACAGTAAGTCATAAGATGATAAGTGATCACTTTAAGGATATAAATTATCACTTTAAGAACATTAGTGATAGAATTTAATTTTATTTGATATTATAAGTCATCACTTTTAAGTTATAAGTTATCATTTTAAGGGTATAAGTGATCAATTTAAAAATATAAGTGATTCCTTTAAAATTATCACTAACAACTTTAAAATGATTACTTATAATAGTATAAGTAATCACTCTATTAAAAAATGAGAGAAGAAAAAAAATGGTATAAAATATTGGCTGAGGTGGATGCAATTCCATAATTTACAACATTGGCTTGGGGGCTTCTAATGCTCATTATCAAATGAATTTATGTGATGCCGATGCGCTCAGAATGCCTTGCTTGTCATCCAGGGATGTTTCATGTCTTCTTAAACCAAACATGCGATTTGTGTGCGCAGCGCCTCATATAGAATCGACTTCTGGTATGGAGAATGAATTGGATTCTCTGCAAGGGGGTTCTCGTGGAGATATCTTACCAAGCTCTGCCGCTTACTCCAATACGTCATCTTTTTTAGATGAACATTTGGTAGGATCGCAGGAAAGATTTGCTGGCTCTCTTGGTTGGTCAGCAGGGTTCTCCATTGAGAACACAGACGAACAAAACAGCCAACAAGCACAAGTGCTCAAATACTCTAATGACGAGTCCTACAAACAAATGAGTGGCAAGAAAATAGGCGTTGTTGGTGAACAGAATATACTAAGCCCTCTGGAAACTTCTACTGGCCGTGCTAAAAAGAGAAGGAAGATTTCTGATGATTTTGAGTCTATCAAATATCTGCATTTGGAAGGTAGAAGAATCTATCAGGAAGCAGAAAAAAAGCTTTTTTCTTTACACGATAGTTTAATCAGACCTATTATGAATGAGCAGATAGAGAAGGAACGTTTTTCACAGCCTGTCAGTAAATCTAATACCGGTGCCAATCCTAGAATGCCTTACATTCAAAATAAGCAATTACTTGAACCAGAGGTAGTCCTTCAGCAAGCTGGTGAATCTAAGGTGCAGATGCAAGTGGCACCTGGTCTAAGTGACAAAAGGGGAAGCTCCCAGCAATTACATGTTGGAAGAGGCCAAAGCACACACAATCAAGATGCTGTGAGTAGCGTTCTGGAAGTGATGAATGGGGATTACATGAAACTACTTGATTTGGATGATGAAGTTGCTGAAGAACAATTCCGAATGGTGATGGAAAGGCCTCTGTCTCCAATCCTTCCCGAGTTTGGTATTCTGGAGTTTAGTCAAAAGGTTCAAGCGCAGACTGTATCTGAAAATATTGAAGCTGTGTATCAACGTGGTTTTTCAGTACAAAATAAAAACCAACTGTACTTTGTTTTGTTTTCTGATATGGAGGATATTGGCAGTGTAACAAGGATATTTTGTGCTACTAGAACCTGCGTAGATCAATGCTGCCTGTTTTTTCAAACAAATTGGGCAGTTCAAGATATACTAGGGGTCTTACTATTGGAGAACGAACTGACTCCCAGGTAATTTTTTTTGTTGAGGATGAACAAATAAAATGAAACCTCTTAATACTTAAAAGCCTTTGATTTAGTTACCGTGCTGCTGCCTTCATATTTGAAAAAGAAGGTTTATGCAAAAAGCGTGATTCAAGAAATTGTTTTCTCCATTTTTTTCTATTTCATCTTGTTCCTAACGGTGTCCTTAGCTAACTTTTTTTTACTTTATTATTTTTTTTGCATTTTCAGGGAAAAAGCCTGTGTTTTATTTTCTCTTCTGCTACTTAATTTTTCCGCTATATCATCGAACAAGTCTGTGACCTTCCAAGTCCAAGAGCAAATGGTTACTTTGTCTGCACAGATGCACGCAGGTATGATACTGTGTCATCATCCTCGAAATACAGTCTCCTTTTATATTGTTATCATGATGTACCAGTTTTCTTTTCTGCACCTTCACTTTGCTTTTGTTGCTCACTATTTGATGAACATATATAATGCAGTGTTAAACTCTGATACCAGAGAAATGCTTAGAAAAATCTGTAACCTTCATGATGTACTTGCATTGGGTGAAGAATTTGTACTGAACAGAAAAGTTTTATCCGATGTTGACGTGAGCGGCGAACTGCTTGTTGATTGTGGCTCAAGTATTGGGATTGTACATCAAGGGGAGAATACTGTTTTGTGGCCTAAGATAGCTCCAACTGATCTGGTTGTTACTGGGAGCAGCATATTGGCTTCTATCTATAAAGCAGTTGGTCATCTTGGCTCTTTATGTGAATTTTCACTCAAGTTGCTGCACATGGGCAGAGCTGATTATTCTTTGGCGTTGTCAATTCTTCATAATTTTGCTTGCTTATGTGGTGAAGATTATTTTACCAACAGCAATTATTCTTCGGTTATGAAAGTTGTTAAATCTGTGGTGGCGTTCATGGAGGCTTCTTTGTCCAAGGGTCCCATTAAAGATCTCCAAGCAGGGGATATTACTTGGCATCATTTCACAACTTGTGTCAGATGCCCATTCAAAGAAGGCTCTGTTACTCTTGATGCTGTTTCTTCAGAGCTGTTGGACGAGCTACGAAGACATCTTGTCCCTCAAATTCCAGGTGCAACGGCTCATTCATTGAACAGCAAAGCTGTTTCTTGCCTTCTAAGTGATGTCCTGTCTTCTTTGGAACTCATTGCATCAATTATGGTATTGTTCTCTGTCAGCCATTAGTAATTCCTTGTTCTTTTTCCAAACCTATCAGGCTAGTGTCTAATTAATTTTTAAATTTGCAGTGCTGGGACTGGGTATGCGAGAACATTGTACAAAAGCTATTTCACATGTTGGAATTAAGTTGTCAGAATGAAGTCTTTTCTACTGCCCTTGTGGTGCTTCTCGGTTATATCGGGAGGTGAGGTTTTCTTTGGCTATAATTTCTGGCTGATTTCACATTCACCTTTTCAGGATATATATCAATATGTGCAGGACCTCTCATTGGTCAACCCCACTCCCCCCGAAATAATTTTTATAGATGTAATTGGAACACTGTAAAAATATGTTGAAATTATTATGCCCGCCTTACTGGAATTTGTAACACTTAGCTGTTCAAAGGAAGATGATACTTTTCCTTCGCTTCTGACCTCGTTGACACATTATTGTTTCAGACTGGGAGTTGAAGCACGTGGCTATAATGACGCTGGAGTTGAGGGTATAAGACACCATTTGTTAGGTCTTTTATGTCAGGCTACCACATCGAAGTGTGATTCAGCTGTACCAATGGCCATCCTTTATGGAGTGACTGGGCTTTGTCCGAAAGGTCATGAGATTTTTCAGAAGGTTTATGATGTAATTCATTCATCCAAAGATTGGCATTCTGCATCATCTCCATCTGATGATATTGTAAGCAAATTTCTTTCATCTCTTAGCAGCAAACAAGCAACCTCCTTGGCTAGTCTATTGAGTTTTGATTCAGGACTAGCTGCATAGTTCATGTTGCCTACATGTTGTAAGTAGGGCGATTTTGCATTTTTACTGGTAGTTTTATCTTTTACGTGTAATCTACGGTATAAGTTATAGAATGAGATCTCTTGATTTTGTAACTGATCGAGTTTTATTTTGACTAGATGTTAGGTTCTAGCTTGAGCAAATAGGCTCCCGAAAGAATTGACATATAGATGTCAGATCAAGATTTTTAACATTGTATCGTTTTTCGAACATGCTCCTTGTTTTTGTTCCGAGGGATGCTTGGTATAATGCTATACAATGAAAAAGAGTAAATATGAGAACTTCTGATTCCATTGTTAGTTTTATTACTCTTAACGGTCTGTTTGGTTATTGGTATTAAATAATAGGAATGGTAGTGAATATTTTATATATTTTAGCTAGAAAAACTACTGGACAAGGGTTTTGGTCAAGCTTGTCCTTTTCTAATCAACATTTTTCTTTACAAAATTCATTTTAATCTATTATCACTTGCAGATATAATGTAATTTAGCTAGGAAAATTACTAACAAATTTTTACATTCAAGATCATCATTAGAGAAACTTGCATACCTCTCTATCATTTAACAAATAAATTTTTTTTTTCTGAACTACATAAAGGAATATAGCGAATGTTTGATTAAAAACATCAAGTTATTGTCAAGTTTGCATATCTATATATTAGGCCGTGACAATTCGTCACATAATTTTCACCGTGGCCCACTCTTGTGGACACGGGACACCCGTGGACTTGGGCCCACAAACCCACGAGTCAAGAGCGTTGACTTGCACATACAGTTAGTGAGGTTCATTGTTTCCCAAAACCATATGGTAGTAGGAAGATTAGCTCACCCACTATATATGCAAGTCAACAACCCACTATTTTATCGATGTGGGATCTTGTCTCACATATGAAGTATTTCCAACACTCCCCCTCATATGTGAGCCACATCATACCAGGAACCACCTTCGGCTCTGATACCATATTAGGCCGTGACAATTCGTCACAATTTTTTCATCGTGGCCTACTCGTGTGGACACGGGACACCCGTGGACTTGGGCCCACAAACCCACAAGTCAAGAGCGTTGACTTGCACATACAGTTAGTGAGGTTCATTGTTTCCCAAAACCATATGGTAGTAGGAAGATTAGCTCACCCACTATATATGCAAGTCAACAACCCACTATTTTATCGATGTGAAATCTTGTCTCACATGTGAAGTATTTCCAACACTATAAAACAGCCAGTAGCAAGATAGCCTTCTTTACAATCTTCTTTTTTCATCACTTCCTGTATCCATCGACGGAACCTTTGTTTATCTTTCTGGGTTTAAAATTGTTTCTAATGGAAGATATAAGAGCACACTGTTTATCTATTAGTGGCATCTTGAATAAGTCCAGATAATGAGTTATTGATGAGAAGTTATTGCCAGGTATTTGCTGCACCTGTTAATCCATATAAGATTGTTAAGTTAAGTTGGACTTATTGTCAATGCCTGTATATAATCAGGGAAATACGAGGTGCACATATTTCACAAGCCAAGGAAATATCATCCCAAAACCTTATGGCAATGGGAGAAAAGGCTTCAATTAACTAGTTATAAAGTGTATATACCATCATTTAATTTATTGATGTGGGATAAACCTTTCCAATAAAGATATCCCGTGCTTCAACCATCAACTTCAATGAACCAACTCAACCAAACATTACGTTGATGATTGAATCTTCATGTTATGTTATAACACGAAAACACTTTGGCCTAGAAATGTATATGCACTACATGCGTGGATGAAATTCAAACCCGAGATCATGAGCAACTCAACCAAAAATTCTAGTTGATGGTTGAAACTCGAAGATATCATATATATATATATATATAATATATATATATATATAATATATATATATATATATATATATATATATATATATATATATATATATATATATATATATATGCTATCACAATGAAAAAGTACATTACAATGTGAGCGTTAATTTGAATCTGAAAATACTAAAAAAAGTAGGGATACCCTAGGAAGCACGGACACGCCCCTGGACCTGCGTGTCGCGTGTCGGACACGGACACACAAAAATCCATGTCCGACACGCCAAATGAAGTGTCCAATATTTTAATATTTTTCCGGACACGTGGACACGACAAAGACACACGACGGACACGACAAGGACACGGAAGTGACACGTGCCCCACGTGATTTAAAAAAAAAAAATCAAAAACAGGGGCTTGGTTACTCAATTACTCCCTCCCGCAGACCCGCACACTCTCTCACTCTAAACCTAAAAACTCTTCCTCCAGTCGCTGCCGCTCTCCTGCACGGCCGCACCACGCCACCGCCGGGCGCCGGCTGCTTCTCGCCTGCTCCATCACAGACGTTGTCGGTGCTGCTGCCTGTTGCCTGCTGCACGCTGTGGGTTGCTCGAGCCTCGAAGCGACGAAGCCTCGATTCGAAGTTTGATTGTTCGTATGATGTGTGATGATCAAACTTGAATTTACCTATTTATTTGGTTTTCTTTGATTTGGTTTGTATGACTATTTTTAAAAACTCATGTTGTTTATTGGTACTTATTTGCATTTTATGTAAGTTTTATGTTTTTAAAGTGTTTATTTACATATATCAAATGAAAGATTGTAAAGTTATCTTTAATTTGATATATTTATTATATTACCATTTTCGTGTTCCCATGTCCGCCATTTTTAAGTTGACGTTTTCCTGTATCCGTGTCGTGTCCGTGTCCCTTTTAGTGCAACTTAGGGGATACCTGGTTCTTGAAAAGTTTTTGTTGAGTACATCTTTGATTGACCAGATAACGCCAAGTTTAGAAGATGTACGGTTTTTTGTTTCTGCTTTTTAGTTGTGCAATTCTCGATTTTCACCTTTCAAGACAAAGAAGTTGAATAGTTAGAAGTATATATCATAAACAGCAGAAAATAAAGGAGAAGAACTCTGAAAGAAAATGATTCAAATTAAAAAGACTTGTAATAATTAAAATAATGAGGAAGTTGAAGGGACAAGCCCATGCACACATTGTTACCCTTGGAAGACGAAACAATCATGATGCATCAATTACATGGGTCATCTAAGACGTTTAAACCGAGATCTTGTTAAGCCGAGAATTAATAAATAGTTAAACCCACAGATTTAAATCCTATACTCCTTTTAATTCACTACTAATGTCCCATTTGTTTTTTAGATACTATTCATTTTTTACTGTTAACTTATACTTTATAATTAATCTATAAGTTAAAATATAGTCAAGTGAGATCTTGTTTAATTCGTTTTAATATAAGGATTATTTATATCAACTTTTCATAATTTTTAATTATGCCTAATTAAAGATAATAAACTGAATAAATGCATTAAAAAGAGTGCGTAAAGCAAATAAGATATCAGTAGTAAATTGGAGGGAGTGTCATTTAGAGCAAATGTATATAATACTTTTTCTCGAATAAGATTTTTAATTCACTCTAAGTTATCCCTCTCCTTCCTATACTCCAAAATACAAAAAGCAATCTCCAAGTCTTCGTCAAGTAACCTTCCATTACATAATCTAACCTCTTTAATCTCCAAGTTTTATGCAAATGCATCTTTTTATGTTTTTTGTGTATTGTAAGAGGGAAAAATAACCTAAAAAAAATATAGAATTATTTTAATTTTGAAGTTTATATTACTCAAATTCGATTATTTTTGCAATTGATGAATACGAAAATGAAGAAGTTTAGCAATGGAAAAAAGGAAAGACTCCCTGACATTTTAGATTTTGTGTTCTTATGGTCAATCAAAGATATTCTTAACAATGATCTCTACGTTGATAAGGTAATTGTAATATACTCGCTCATTTTTTTAATACTTAATATATATATATATATATATATATATATATATATATATATATATATATATATATATATATATATATATATATATATATATTTGGGAATTATTTTGATATTTATTATTATTAGGAAATTATGGAATTAGTTATATATGTGAAATAAAATATTTTGCTTAGTTAAATATATTTATTTGTTTGTTTATTAAAAATTTGGTTATTTGAATATATCTCTACGCTTATATAAAACATACACAAAAAAATTAAAATCATCGTATGATTATTCAAAAACAGGTGATAGTAAAAGAACTAAAATTTACATCTTTGGTTTTGAAATACTCTCTGATTACAGAATATTTAACACATATAGTCATTTTGAATGTTATAATTGATACTTAAGATATTAAAAACTAAGTTTATTAAAAGTTGATGGAAAAAAAAATTTAGTATTTAAAAACTCCAATTTAAAAAAGTGAATATAAATTATAATTACAAAAGTGAGGATTTAACGACAAATATTAAGAATGTGATTGTAGTGAACTAAATAAGGTCTAATGTTAAAATCGTGTATGGATAAAATTTACCAAACAAAACTATGAAAAATTGAAAATTTAAATCCCATAATTTCAACTGTTTATTAAAATGACACTACATGTAAATATATGTGCACATATCATCTTTATAAGCTAAGAATATATCATCCCAAATAATATAAAAATAAAATGAAGAATATAATTACTTATAAAAACTATATATTATTCATAATTCAATAATGCCAATTACAGCAAAAGCGTTAGTTTTTGACATATAAAAGGTGTTCGGTGCCAAGGCAGTACATGACCTTTAATTATTGTGTATTTGCACCTTTGTTACATACAAGCAATTTACCTATGCTAATTTTTTCTGTATTTTTGTTCCGTCTTTCGAAGCATAGAGAGCTAATCAATTTTTAAAGTCAATTATATTATATGCAAAAACGCATAAGAGACTGTTTTATTATGAAGCGGGTATTAATAAGTTGGACCAAACTCAAAGTTAAAAATAAAATCAATTAAACCTTAAAGGTATCAATTTAACATCAAAACGATCAATTTAAACTTAAAGTAAACCTTAAATAGATTAATTAAAATGAAAAGTCCAATTATAACATTAAAAGGATCAATTTATAATCTTAAAATAGTCTATTATGCTTTTAAGTTATATATTATTAATGATCAATTATAACTTTAAAAGAAATCAATTTTGACCTTAACGACATCAATTATGATACAAAATTGATCAATCACAGATCATCATCTTAAAGGTATTATCAATTGTAACCTGTACTTGATAAAAAATAATCGCATTTTTGTAAAAAATTATAGTTGAACCGATTGAGCTAGTAGTCTCACGGTATGACAATCTTTCACAAGACTTGCTTGAATTATATTGTGTTTTGTCAAATTTTTTACATTGTTTACTTTAAACAGGTCAAACCCATACCGGACATATTCTCATCAACTGAACATTTCATGGACTCATTCAAATTGCCACTTATAGAGGAGACTCGTGCTGAATTCTGTTCAGGCTTAGAATCAGTTGGCCATGCACCTGCTTGTGAGATATCATCTATTTCGTTTTCTAAGAAATACAAACCTCCTAAAAAATTATATTACGGCATTTCCACAAAAATAATACATGATGTTAATAATCATGCCGCACATTACGAGCCACATACATGTGATATATTTGCTATAACAAATTCAAGGCCAAGAAGTATTGATGATTTGATCAAACCGGATAAACCCCTTCATTTTGGGTATGTGTCAAAGTATGATGAAGATGAACTTAAGTTTGAGATATTACTGTCACAACAAATTGATTGGGAGATATTAAGAAAGAAAGATGAGAGACTTTTTGTTACATTTTTGATGAATATTACTACCAATATGAGGATTTGGAGGGCTTTGAATCCTGATCCTCATAGTATAAGACTGGGTCCCATTCACAAGATGCTACAACATGACTCTTCTGTAAGTATATCTATTGTTTTTGCTAGTTGGTTGACTTTTGAATAATTCTTTAAAAGAGATCTTGACCCGACTTCAAAATGAATGTAAAAATATATACAAATTAATGTGAGCACAAAACTTGATTTAGAATTGACCCAATACACATGACTCGAAATCAACCAGATAATTCGAATGAACACCTCTACTTTTGACTTTTAATTTATTGGTTGGTCAAGCAAATAATTATTATTTCTATTGTTGACTTAATTGCACTTAATTGGACATCCCCAATACTTAAGAATATTGACATAAGGTATCCGAAGCACCAACATGCAACAAAAACAACAATACTAATCTTATTCTCAAAAGATTGGGGTTGGTTGTACAAATCAATATATTAATTTCCATAGTCATTCATTTGGATTTTTTTTGGATTCTCCATTTGTACTATCTTAATTTGTAACTAATTGTAAGCCTAGGTTATTCATATCATTTTACACTTTTGTCCACCAAGTCATTTATAGATAATCATAAACCTAAATAATAAGAAACAAAATATCCTTAATATCCTAAATAATAAAAAAGATCTTAATTTCCTAAAAACATAATATTCTGAAATAATAATATCTTTATTTTATTCTACTTTTTATTTTCCTACATCATTTTCGGTCTTCTTCACTCTCTTTTAAAGTCTAATGAGTTTCAGCTTTCTGTCGTTCTTATCGGTTCGCTATTGTTCATCACTTTTTTGTTGAAGTAACTACTTCATGTAATCTGTCTTTGTCCGACTCAAACTAAACTCACGTGACTCCAACACATGTCTCCCTCATTCTAACTTAGCATTCACCCCTGCGGGATCTCATTTACCAACACAATGCTAACAGCAAACAACCAATGGTAGCATCTGGTCGAAAAGCCTCTGGTTAACAACTAAGAGCTAATTGCAATACACCAGCTAATAGTGTTTTTTAGCTCTGCTAATTGTTTTTAGTAACTGTTAACTAATCTATTAGTTGCTAAAATTTGGATATTTGTTGACAAAGTATCATTTCTAATTGATAGTGTTTATTTCTCAATTATTTCTCAGGTGGATGATGGTTATTGTACCCTTTGCATCTCTGAAGAAAACTTCAATGCTACACAAACAGAAGTGTTTGACCTTATTAGTTCATTTGGATTAGACAAATCTCAAACAGAAGCAGTTTTAAGCAGCATTTCCATGACTAAATGCACACACCAGCAATACAATTCAAAGCTAATTTGGGGTCCACCAGGAACTGGGAAGACCAAGACATTAGCTTCATTACTTTTTGTACTACTAAAACTCAACTACTGTAGGACACTAACTTGTGCACCCACCAATGTAGCAGTGATTCAGGTTGCAAAAAGACTAGTAACACTCTTCTTAGAGTCCTTGGCTTATGATACTTATGGGTTAGGAGACATAGTCCTAGTCGGAAATGAAAAAAGAATGAAGATCGATGATGATTTTGAGCTAGTCGACATATTTCTCAAATATCGTGTGAAGCTTATTGAAGAGTGTATCTTACCGTTAACTGGTTGGAATACTAGTTTGGAGTCTATGATTTCATTACTCGAAGACCCTAAGGCGAAGCATGATACTTACTTGGTACAGGTCGAGAAAGAGGATAACATGAATGAAGATTCATCATCATCATACCCTGTATATCCTACTCATAGAAACTATGGTCAGGGTCTGGGGAGGCAAGAAAAACGGCAACTCAAACCAATAAAGAAAAAGGAAAATAAGATGAAGGGAAAAAAAAAGGGCCAAGCAAGTAATGATAAGGTGGATATAAAAACCGATGAATTTTTGACATTTGATGAGTTTCTAAGGAAGAGTTTCGTTTCTTTAGCAAATCGTTTAGTGTTTTGTGCAGAGAATTTGTATACTCACTTACCGACATCAAGTTTAACACTTTGTGTGGCTAAACAGATGATTGAATTAGTTGGTATGCTTAATACCCTGGTAGAAAATGCGCTAAAAAATAGTTGTAATTTCACCGAACAGGTTGTGATGAATAGAGAAAGATTGATGGGTATATTGAATTTACTTCGTAAGAGATTTCCTAAGCCCAAGATTGAGGGAAGTGTTAAAGATTTCTGCTTGAATAATGCGCGATTGATATTCTGCACTGCTTCAGGCGCGATTAAAATAGGTTCAAATGTTAAATTAGTAATAATAGATGAAGCAGCACAACTCAAAGAATGCGAGTCAGCGATTCCTCTACAGATTTTTGGTCTGAAAACTGTGATTCTCATAGGGGACGATCGGCAACTCCCAGCAATGGTTCGGAGCAAGGTCAGACAATGTCTCCCTACATAATGTTTGCATGTTTTTAGCAATTAAAGTAGAAGTGTTCAACGGGGATGGTCGACCCAATGGGTGATATTAGGCCGTGACAAATTGTTATATTTTTAAATGATATTATTATATACATAAGTGGATCGACCAAACGGGTTATAAAGTACAACAAAAAAAACTATTTTATTAACTTTTAAAAAATGGGTCAAAGTGAGTCGGATTTAAATGGACTTTGACCCGCTTCGACCTGTTTAACATTTGACATGACTCGACTCGACCCAGCCATTTAAATTTTGACTACCCTGCCCCGTTGAACACCTCAACTATGAAAATCTTAAAGTTCTTTTTTATATAGGTTTTAGGAAAGATGAACTTCGGAAGGAGTTTATTTCAACGGCTGGCAGAATTAGGGAAAGAAAAGCATCTTTTGAACATTCAGTATCGGATGCACCCTTCTATCAGCTTGTTTCCGAATAAAGAATTTTATCAGAACAAGATTGTAAATGCACCCAATGTCGAAGGAAGAAACTATGTTAAGAATTATCTCAAAGGGAGCATGTTTGGATCTTATTCTTTCGTACATGTGACTGATGGAAAGGAGAATTTCAAGAAAGGGCATAGTCCTAGAAATTTTAAGGAGGCAAAGGTTATTGATCAGATCATTGCAAAGCTTTTCAAAGGTATGGAACTGAAACTTCTTTTTATTAGTATGAATGTTCTAAAGAATGGAAAATATCCTTATTGTACAAGAATCAACATTATGATACCTCAAAGAACCAACTCAACTAAAAGCTTAAGTTGGTGGTTGAGGCGCCATGATATGCTATATACTTAAATACGTCCCCTTGTACGAGAGTCCTTTAGTCTAAAAGTGTAGATGTAACGCATTACTCTTTTATCAAGGAACCAACTCAACTAAAAGTTTAAAGGTCGAAGCCCTATGATATGTTATATACTCTAACACGTTCCCTTACATGAGAGCCCTTTAGACTAAAAGTGTGGATGCAACTTAGACCTCCTCATACCTAGTGCGAAATATTCCATTTGAATTTGAGGGGTAGTTGAGATTTAAACATGTGACTTCTGATCACGTTGACTTTTGATACCATGTCAAGAAACCAACTCAATCAAAAGCTTAAGCTAATGGTTAAAGAGCCCTATAATATGTTATATACTCTAACAATTGCTCATACCCGGTGCTAATTATATTATATACACTAGAATATTTGGAGCCTTTCATTTCTTGTAAGAGCCCTATAATATGTTATATACTCTAACAATTGCTCATACCCGGTGCTAAATATATTATATACACTAGAATATTTGGAGCCTTTCATTTCTTGTATGTGCAGAACATTATTGCATCACTAAACAGAAGGTGAGTGTGGGAGTAATATCGCCATATAAGGGTCAAGTAGGTTTGCTTCAAGAAAAACTGGAGAAGAAATACACGAAACATAAGGAAAAGTTTTGCATCAACATTCGATCAATTGATGGGTTTCAAGGCGGTGAAGAGGATATCATAATAATCTCAACTGTTCGAAGCAATGGAAATGGATCGGTAGGGTTCCTGTCTGATCGTCAGAGAACTAATGTAGCTCTCACCAGGGCGAGGTATTAATCAGTATGCCTTAACAATGTTTTCATTTCTTGGAAGATTACGAACAATAACAACAGTTTATGTTATGTCAATGTAAAATTTAGGTACTGTCTTTGGATAGTTGGAAGTGGAAGTACTTTAGGTAACAGCTCTTCAGTGTGGAAAGACCTTATACGCGATGCAAAAAATCGTGGTTGCTTCTTTTATGCTAATGAGATCGTTAATTTTAATCACGAAACACCAGTTGATAAACTCGATTTCTTCAGCCACCTTAAACTCGAGGAAGCAAGATGGAAGGTACTTATTTCATCACTACTCTAAACTAGAGCTGTTCAACGGAGCAGGTTGACCCGGGTCGGGCCGGATAATTATATTAATTAATTGCCGGAAAAAATTTATCAATTTTTTTTATATTTTAAAATGATATTACTATTCTATACATAAGTGGATTGACCCAACGGGTTATAAAGTATAATAAAAAAAATATTTTATTAACTTTTTAAAAACGGGTCAAAGTGGATCGGATTTAAACGGGCTTTGACTCGACCAGACCCGTTTAACATTTGACATGACCCGGCCCATTTAAATTTTGACCAGCCCCGCCCCGACCTGGCACCTCTACTCTAAACCATAGATGCCAGGCATTTATTCCATCACTAGTCTGAATCTCTGATCTTTATGCAGGTTAACTTTAGCAATGAGTTTAAACAATCTATATCAAGCATAAAGAGTGTCAAGGCTCAGAAACGCGTACAAAATCTGCTGCGCAAGATTGCTGATGGCTGGCGGCTGTCCATCACTGATGATGGCGCGACCCATGAGTTGTTGGTAATTTACAAGGTTGATAAAACGCTTAATCTCGCTTGGACAGTCGACATTCTTGAGGAAGAATCAAGTTATATACAAGTCATCAAGGTTTGGGATGTTTTACCAGATTCCAAGGTTCCTGATCTTGCAAAGAATCTAAGTATTCTGTTTGAAGGATATAGTGTTAACTTTATTAATCTGTGCAAGTACAAATCTTATGAAGGGTATGGATGAAAATTAATTATTTCCTAGAAGAATGTGCAATTATGCAGATGTAGTTATGTTTTAAGGTAATATGTTTTCTGTGTTACAGGAACTTGGTTGTGCCTAAGTCATGGAAGCTTCATTCCTCTTGTGAAGCTCCACTTACAACTGATCTTGTAGATGATTGTTTGTCTTACCAATTTGCTGCCATGAATGTAAAAGACAATCCAGGAAAACCAAGTTCAAGCGTTAGGTATGTTATTACGTTTCAGGAAATATTGTCGAAAATAATCGAACATTTCACTTATTCGCTGCGAATAATCTCATCTATTGATTATTTATAATAATCTCATCTCTAATATGTATTTGCTCCCAACATATCTGAAGTGGGAGAGGAGGGGAGGGGTTGTAGTGGTCAAGACCCACTGGGTTTGCTGGGAGCAAATATATATCAAAATGTTGTATTATTAGATAATAATCAAAAGTGGGATTACTCGCGGCCGTTGAGTAAAAGGGTAAATTATTCTCGATAATTTTTCCTACATTTTATTATTTTTCAGGTTTTTTTATGAATTTTGTATCAATTAGTCATGGAATCAACTTTATCAAAAGTTTAAGCTGATGGTTGAAGATCCAAAATATGTTATAATATTGAGAGTCCTTTTGACTAGAAGGGTAGATGCACCACCAAAAGCTTAAGTTGATGGTTCAACCATAGGACATATTATACACTATCAACCCCTCATATAGTATTTCTTTTGGCTAGAAGTGTGGATGCGACACATATGATACTAGATGATTTTAAAGGCCCTGGTATATATTATACTATATAATAATAAGTCACCTTACACGAAAGCGCTTTGGATTAGAATTATGGATTTACCACATGCCCTTATTTACAACTTGAAATAAGGAATGGATGAGATTCAAATTCATAACCTTTTTATCACGTTGGTTTCAAATACTAAGCCAACAAATCAACTCAACCAAAAGCTTAAGTTTAAAGCAATAAACTTTTGTGAAAAATTAAATTATCTAACATCATTTTATTTGTCATAATTGTTTCTTAAGTCTTTGCTAATATGCATTTTCTTTTCTTACCCTTGTTTTATGTCCTCTCGTTCGCAGAAAATATTGTGTTGTGCTATGAAAAACAATACGACGCTAGAATGGCATTGGAAGCCCTTCCAAGAAGCAGTGCCGGACTTCGGCAAGGATAAGCTGGACTTACACTCAGGGCCACCAAAAAAATTACCTTATTAGTGATATTAGTGATTAGTATAAGAAAAAACTTTGCATCAAAAATTAGTATAAGAAAACTTTTTTTGATTTAGACATTGTGATATTAATGATTTTGCATCAAAAATTGCTGCTAGAAATATCTTTGTTTGATTTTATATTATGTATAGGTGCATACTTTATTTTTCATTTCCAACATTATAGATTTAATTTTTGTTATTGTTTTATATTTCCTTCGTTCTATTTTAATTCTATTTGATAGCGACATATTGTTTGAAGAAATAACATTATCATTTATAAGTAATATGGAATAAAGCAATAATATAGTTATGACCTATACCTTTCAAAAAAAAAAATATTATTAAGACCAATAAATTATTTCCCGTTCGGCTCCTATTATTTTAGGGCCAGCCCTGCCAAGAAGTTGCTTCAACGGGGTGTTCTCTTATAATTGTAAGGCCTATGTTTTCAATAAATTTCTAAATTGTCAATTAAATTAAGTCTATTAGCTTCTATAATTCTTTTAGCTCATAAATTTTCTTCTTCAATTATTTAATAATGATATAAAAAGAGAATTACAATTTACAATTTACAACAGATAACAAGTGTCTAAATTAGCATCATAATTTACACAATCCCCATTTTCTATAAATGAATCATGGATAATTGGAGTATGAATTGATCTTGAACTCTCTTTTGTTTAATGGGTTATTACTTGACAATTGTTGATAGAAGAATTTTAGAATTAAAGATAGGTGTAACTAGTTGAATCAAAGCTTAGATAGTTGGTTGTTAAATATTATACCATGATTTGGTAATACAAGAAACAAGTGTGGATTGATTTGTTTGGGTTACTACTTGGTGCACTAGGATGCGTGAACAATTGTTGAATATGCTTTGGAGGAAGGCGACCAAATGAATATGTGGAAGCAATCAAGAAAGGTAACAATAGCTGTTAGCTCAAACCTGCTCGATTGAACATATGTTGTGCTCAAACGAGCATGACTGCAACAAGGCTAATAGGGCTTGTAGTGTAGGGTAGGAGTAAGGGTCATTAAGGCCTGTAGGATAGAGTACAGATAAGGGCAAATAGGGCTCGTAGGGTAGGGTAGGAGTAAAGGCCAATAGGGTCCGTAGGATAGATTAGAGGTAGGGGCCAATAGGGCTTGTAGGGCCTGTAGGTAGGAATGCAGGCGGGGCGAGTCTAGTAGGAAACCCGCCCCATCCCCGCCCCGATGGGGTGCGGATGGGTCCCGGTTTGATGGGTCATGGTACGGGTATAAAATTCATACCCACCGCGGGGATGGGGATGGGGATGGGTTTTAGGTGATACCCGCCCCATCCCCGCCCCGCCCCGCCCCGCCTCAAGATATGTATAAATTTTGGAAAACCCTGGTTTATTTGAGACTTTGGATGTGTGTTTGTTTGATAATTTGGAGTTTGGATATGTATTATGGGTTTTAAGGCCCAAATGATTGAATATAAATATATGGCACAGATGGGTATTAAGCGGGGATTTGACGGGTGGTGAGGCGGAAAAAATGGGAGACGGGGATGGATACCCAGATGGATGGTGGGGCGGGGATGGTTTTAGTTACAAACCCATCAGGGAGGAGACGGGGAAAAAAATTATATTCGCCGCGGGGATGGGGACGGGGATGGATATTGCATTAACAGATGGGGATGGGGATGGGAATTCCAATCCCCGCCCCGTTTGCATCCATACCTGTAGGGTGTGGCTGGTTAAAATGTATGTTTATTTTTATTATCTAAAAATTACTAACCTGAAATTTAAAATATTGAGAATCATTAAAGAAAATAATTGATAAAAAAAGATGTGTTTTAAAATATTTTAAGAAGAGAATAATCTTAAAAATGAAAATAATTTATAACTTGAAATCAATTTCAATCAAAAAACAACAGTTTAGTGGAAAGAGTGACCTCCAAATTTTTGTACAACATACTCATGCATTTTATCAAGCCTTCCTGGATCCAAAAAACTACTTATTGCAATGGCATATCCCAATTTCAATAAGTTATCTTTAAGAAACAAGTTTATTTTGGCTTTTTACTATCAGTATTCGGTCAGTGCTTAATGCAGGGGCGGATTTAATGGAGTGTCAACGATGTAAAAAAAAATAGTTACAAATCTATGTTGGATCAGTTAGTGGGGTAATGACGTAATGTACATTTAACCAAAAGGTCATGGGGTTTAAACCCCATTAAACTTTTATTCTTTTTACTCCACATTTCTATTTCTTGTTTCATTAATTCATTTACTGATTTCTTCTTTTCCATTTCCTCTTCATTTTACTTGTCTGCATAAATGGATTTCAAGAACTAAAAAAGTTTTCTTGTTAGGGTGTGCATAACTCATTAATCGAGAATATATATATATATATATATATATATATATATATATATATATATATATATATATTAGACATGATCATGGGTGGCCCGGCCCGAAAAAGTGAGGGTTTGGGTACCAAAATATAGCCCGAATGGCGGGTTTGGGCATAAAATAAGTGGCTCGAATTTTTTTGGGATTGGCGTTTGGCCCGCGGGCTAGCCCGGCCCGAAAAGACATGGGTTTTGGTACTTGCATTAACATTATCGATATCATTTAATATTGTTTTAGGTCCATCGCAATTGAAATAATTGCTTGACATAATTAAATTTTATTCTCATTAATTTTCTTTGGTGCGATTTATATTATGAAAAAATTGCCTCTGTTAGATTGCTTAACGATTGGCGTAATAATTTCAAATAATCAATGTACTTAGTTTTTCTTTTCAATTTGTTTCTTTTTTCCAGAATATTCATTAGATTGTTAATCTGATTTGGTGCCATATTTCTATACGAAAACAATATGCTTTTTATGTAGTAATGTTAAACTACATGCTACTATATGAAATATTTAAAACCGGTAGTACATGTACTGAAATATTGAAAAATAACATCATAATTAATTTTAAAGAAGACAAATACAATTCCGTTTCAAAGAATTTAAAATGTTTGAGCTAATGTATTAGAGTTGTATAATAAAATAAACAAAATATTATAATGTATAAATAGTATATAACATAGGCCCGCTAAAAAAGCCTGCATATTAAGGTTTTGGGTAAGAACTTTTAGGCCCGCACTTCGACCCGGCCCACATCAATGGGCTGTTTTCCCGCCCAGCCCGGCCCGGTGTTTGATTAGGTCTAATATATATATATATATATATATATATATATATATATATATATATATATATATATATATATATATATATATATATATATATATATATATATAAGTTTTAACCATTTTCCGAATTTTATGATAGTTTATAGTTTTTGAATATCTTCTTGAAGTATTAACCAATTCAATTGTATTTGTTCCATTTTCCCATTTTTATTGTAAATGAATTATTAAAGATTTCTATTTTTCGGGGCATAGATAATTTTTTTCCATTCCCTTGTCCCCAATCATCTACTCAAAAAATTTGGTAAAGCTGTAGTTCTTTTCACTGCTCATCAAGCATCTACTTCTCTTCTTTAGTTCTTTTTTCCTCTTCCCTTGTCCCCAATTCATCTTCTCTGCTTAGTTTTTAAGGTAAATTTGGGTTTTTAAAAAATTGATAAATTAGGGCTTTTTATTTTTTTTATCTATTTAGGTAAATTAGGATTTAATTCTCTTCTTAGGTATTTTAGGCCTTTAAAAAATTAGAGTTTTTTATTTGTTTAGCTAATTAGGAATTTTGATTAATGATTGTATTTACAGTTTAAAATTTATTCAATGATTATATTATATGTCATTTTTACATATGAAAACTCGGTCTGAACAATTATCTTAATTAATCGTTGTCGAATGCAATTTATTTATCATTTTTAATTGTATTTTTTTAATTATCGACATCACTTATTTGTATTTCTGGTTCCGCCCCTTAGTTGATGGGTTTCAAGGCGGTGAAGAGGATATCATAATAATCTCAACTGTTCGAAACAATAGAAATAAAAAGCCCTAATTTATCAATTTTTTAAAAACCCAAATTTACCTTAAAAACTAAGCAGAGAAGATGAATTGGGGACAAGGGAAGAGGAAAAAAGAACTAAAGAAGAGAAGTAGATGCTTGATGAGCAGTGAAAAGAACTACAGCTTTACCAAATTTTTTGAGTAGATGATTGGGGACAAGGGAATGGAAAAAAATTATCTATGCCCCGAAAAATAGAAATCTTTAAAGAGAATTTTTATTAAAAAAAACACCTTAAATCAGTTTTCGGTGACTTTTGTCAACTTTCAGGCGTTGACTATGCCATTTTAGCTCAAAAGTCAACGCTTGAAAGTTGACAAATGGCATAGTCAACGCCTGAAAGTTGACAAAATTCACCGGAAACTAATTAAAGGTTTTTTTTTTTTAATAAAAAGTCTCTTAAAAGGTGTTTTTTTACAAAACAAATTTTAAAATGTGTTTTTTTTTTTACAAAAAATGGTTTTATAAGGTGTTTCTTTGCAAATTATTCTCTATTATAGATTAAATGGAATCTCGCATCTTTGTCCTTAATTTCTTATTAAAATTAAGTGTACAATCTACTAGCTTTTTTGTTTGACATAAATGGTTTTTATTGTGATTTGGGTGTTTAATTTAGCCTTTTTAAGGTAAGTCATCACTTTAGCTATAATTAATTATTTTAAAGTCATCATATACAACCTTAAAATCAGTACTTATTAACTGTAGGTAATTAATTTAATAATGTAAGTCATTATTATAAGGTAATAAGTCATTACATTCAGGTTATAAGTAATCATATTAAAGTCATCAGATAACCCTAAGATGAGAGAAGAAAAAATATGGTATAAAATATTGGCTGAGGTGGATGCAATTTCATAATTTACAACATTGGCTTAGGGGCTTCTAATGATCATTATCAAATGTGGTCGGAACTGGGATAAGTCGGATTTTGGGTTAGATCCAGTTAAATCCAGATCTTAATTTTTTTATTAGACTCAGATTTGGATTTAGATTTGCAAGGTCTGGATCTGGATCTAAAATATTTTTTTTTTTTTCCTGAAAATTGTTTAAAAATATATTATGAAGTACAATTTTGGCCATTGGCATAAAATTATTTAAACATTTTCGACAAACAATGATCTTCTAATACTTTATACTTGTTGAGCGAATAAATATATGAAGTTTTCCAACATTCAAGTTCTTATAGCGAAATGTTTATCAGGTCTTTAGTACAATGATCACATTTTAAATTACATGAATCTTGAAAGGTCAAAATCATGTAATGTTTAGAAATAAAATAAAATTTCAAATCAAATAATTAAAATACACATGATAACTAATGTATAATTTTTTAAAAAAAGATAAAAATGGGTCAATGGGTCGGATCTAGGTCGAATCTGGGTCTCAAACGTGTAGACTCGGACCCAGATCTAAATTCGGATCCTAAAGTCATGGACCTAGATCCAACCCAAATCTATAGGGTTCAAAAATAAGTGGATCCAAAACCTTAAAATTAAGATCGGATTGAATCCTTAAGGTCCAAGAATACTCATCCCTGGTCGGAACTGAGGTCTGGGAACAATGCTCTTTTATTTCATCAAAAACCAATTAATGATGTGGGTATGTACAATTATTTCCAAATTAAAAGCTGAAAACGACGATGTATTAGAGTTCGAACAATGTGTTTCAAACTCCAATATTGCCAAGATCGAGTCTATAAGGTTTTGTGACAAACAAATTACGCTATCAATGATATCGATGTTTGTAGGATAAAATAATGCAATAAAATGACACAAGGATTTAACGAGGTTCACCCTACTAAGGTTACGTCCTCCGGTGTGTAGTATCTATTATATTATCAAAAGAGTTCAAAGAACTCTCAAATATGGAGAATTACAATAGAGAAGAGATATAGGCTAGTGTTTGGCTTCGGGTGTATTTTGTGGATAATTACAAAATGTGAACGAGAGCTCTCTATTTATAGGAGAGATCACACTAAGTAACATTAAGTACATTAAAACTATGAATAAATGATAATAAAACATCTCCAAGAACTTGAAGAGTCAAAAACAGCATCTTAGGAGCATCAAAGACATCGCTCGGTCGAGCGGGATACAGAAAGTTTCTGGTTGCATTCTGTCTGCTCGCTCGACCCATCCTACAGCTCGCTCGGTCGAGCGAGCTGGTCGAGCGGCACTTCAGAGGTCTTCTGACAGTATTGCTCGACTTGCATAGTAGAGCATCTTGAATTGAACCTTTTAACTTCTTCATTAAGTCCCATAACTCCCATGACTAACTCATTAATTCATACTTTAATCATCATCATAAACCACAAATATTAAGACAAAACTTAACACACCCATTCATGACATACTTATGAGATTCCATCCCAAAAAGTCACCACATGAATGCACACACTAATTGCGCACTCAAGTCACACCAATCATAACAAAAGCTATTGTAATGGCATGATAACTATACACTGTACAATTTCATCTTATTTTCTGCCAAAAAATGACAGTTATCAAGTATGTTATGTTCACATTTCAGTTTACTTAATTATTTATTTTTTAAAATTATTTAATTGTGCTGTTTGTATGGATATATCTCACGGTGAGACGGTCTTACAAAAGACTTGCTATAAAAATGAATAAAAAATAGTGAGGTCATTTTCAAAAAAGAGAAATTCGGCTTGCTAAATTAGGTTGGACTATGTGAATGCTAGCATATTATCTGGGAAGTCACAAGATTACACATCATAAAGTACGGAGATATATACCATCCCAAAACCATATGACAATGGGAAAGAAGGTCTCCAATAGCTTATATAGTGTGAATACTATCTTTAATTTTTCAATGTGAGATAAATCATCTCAACATTGTTGGAAATACTTCACATGTGAGACAAGATCCCACATTGATAAAATAGTGGCTTGTTGATTTGCACATATATCGGTTGTGCTAATCTTCATACTACCATATGGTTTTGGAAAACAATGAACCTCACCAAGTACATGTGCAAGTCAACACATTTGGCCCGTGGATTTGTGGGCCCAAGCGCACAGGTGTCCCGTGTCCACACGAGTGGACCACGGTGAGATTACGTGACGAATTGTTATAGTGTAATAGGGCTAAATTAGTAAGATAGATTAAAATGAAAAGTAATGTAAATTAAGTGGAAAAAGTATAAAATATAAATAGTTTACATGACCTATTATAAAATCTTTATTTACATCACTTAGTTTTATAATTTATGTGACTTGATCTAAATAAAAAGAGAAAAAAAAATTGGGAAATTGATTTATTCTTATATACGCCAGGTCATCACTTAAACGAAAGGGTTAATTCATGCTTTCAACTTATTTTTTCGTTTTTTTTTATATAATTCAACTTCAATCTTTTTGAAAGCACGAGTCATGCCCTTTGTTATTAACATTTATTGATGCTTGTTATATCTTGATTTCCAATACGCCATGTATATGTAGATTTTTCTACTGTTGTGTTATATGAAATAGTTTATTTGGGTTATCAAATTAATTTTAAAATAGATTTTTTGAACGGTTTCAAATCGAGTTTTGTTTTAATTTATTTTTACATAATTGTAAATTGATTTTTTTAGTCAACTCAAATCGATTTCAGTTAAAAAAATTGGCTAATTTTCAAATTGTCAGTTTCTCTATCATACCCTTAGAGAAAATTAAATCCTCAGATTGAATATTTAGATATGATCCCTCATAAAAGGAATATAAATAACAAAACTTGATTATTTGATTTTAATTTGGAAATTTGTAATACGTAAGCTGTGGTATACTTTGGTTGATTCTTCTAGAAATTGCAAAGTTTTACTGTTATAATTATAGATATAGATGTATTAGAAAAGGCAGTTAATATCTTGCATGATATCATGATAGTATAATATAGCTAAAAATAACATAATATGAATGCAATTATGCGAAGTCACGGAGATTACATACGTATCTATTTATAACTATTACTAAAATAAAACACTATTTCATCACTACTTAAAATTACTTATGTGTCATAACCTTAACAAAAATTTTCCTTCCAACACTTGATGATTATGTCATTATTTTTTGACTATTATCTTTATCTTTGTCTTTATTACTCACATCATTTAATGTATTAGAAAACCATATATATTATTTCTTTTTTTTCAATTATTTATAATATATTTTTTATTTTATTTTTTAAATGAGTATTATTTAGCTTATTGGATATTTTGAGATGTTTAAAACATAAAATACTTAAATTAAGATTTTTTGTCATTTATACAATTAGTTACTTAAATGCAATGCATAAGTCAATTATATTTTTCATTGCAAAAGCATCTTTTTTTCGTTTAAACTTTTATAAAATAACTTTACATATTTTGTGTTAAATTTGATTTTGAAATGTGTTATTAATAGTTGTAATACTTTATATAAATTAATGTAATTTATGTCGTAAAATTTGATAAAACCATACATCACACTGGCACTATCTAGTAAATCACTAAAATAAAATATAATTATTACTCAAAGGAAAATTTGTAAATAATACTCTCAATTATTGCTCATTGACTCAAAATACTCTAAATTATTATTTAACTCTTTATACCCTTAAGTATTGGAATAATGAATCTTGTATACTCTCAATTGTTGCTTATTGACTCAAAATATCTCTAAAACGGCCTATTGAAAATAATTTGCTTAGTGTTTAAGGCTAAGTATCCCAATACTTAGGGATATACAAAGTTAAATACTCCTAATAATTAAAAATAAATTCATTAAGCAATAATTGAAAGTATTATTCACAAATTTTTCTATACAAATGATGCTGACAATTTTTCTTTAAAAATTGGTTATGTTACTTTGTCATGAAAGTTTTTACTTCTAAAATGCCATCATCATTATGAATATATTGTCATTTTTTGTATCTTAATTAAATAATTCATATAATTATTGATTTAGATAAGTTTACTATTTATGTTGGATGATTTTTGGAAATTTAAGATAATTAACACACTGATTTATATACTGATAACAATATTATCATTTTTAATTAAATTTCAGTAGTATTTTAGGATGAAATTATCATCATTGTGTATCACTCACATACTAACCTAGTTCAATATGAAAATCAATGCATGACATCATAAGATTTCAGTTAGAAATCTAACTTTTTAAATCAATTTTATCAAATTATATGAATAATTTTGCGAATTACAGCTTTAAAAGTTTGAAATTCTTATTTAAACTACAACCTTAATTTTTTTTTTGTGACTTACAGTCATTAAAATATCAATGTCTATATCATTCAGGCCAATTCACCGGATTCCGATTAATCAACTCAAAATTTTGACCACTTAAATAATAGGAATCCGGTGATTTAGCCTGAACGGTGTATACATTGAGACTTTAATGGCTGTAATAATTCGAAAAAAAAATACATTGAATTTATAATTCGCCGTAATTTGCAAATTAATTATTCTAATTTAATATTTTATATTTTACAAAGTTCTTATCAAAATGATGAATAATTAATTCATAATAAAAAATTTGCATTCACTTTAGTTTGCCCAGCAATTTATAAACATTGCATATCATAGAATAGTAAATATTATATTCTTGCATTAATACCATCTCAAAGCATGTAGGGAAGATGTATTTCATTCCCTGAGATTTTGTATGGCTTTACAAAAATTCGTAATTGGAAGTTTTTTGTAAAAGTAATCAATTGATAATAGATTTATTGACAATTACTAAAGTTGATCTTAGATAATCTCCCCAAATATGTTTGAGATATCACTCGGTAGATTGTTTCATTCCCACTTACTATGTTATATCTTATTAACAAAATATCAATTAATAGCATTAAAAATAAATGAGACACCTATTTTAAATTTGAGGAAAATATATGATTTGTTTAAAATCTTGTTTTGTTCATTTGTTTTTTACTGAATTAACTGATTTTTAATTATTAAAATTGATTTTTACTGATTATAACTGATGTTTAAGGATTGTAACTTATTTTTATGGATTGAATGATTTCTACTGATAGAAACTGATTTAGTCATAAATTATAACTGAGTTGTATAGATTGTAAATTATTTTTACCGATAGTAATTGATTTGTACTTATTGTAATTGGTTTTTGCTGCTTGAAACTAATTTTTGCTTATTAAAATTGAATTTTACTGATTACTTATTTTTAAGGTGAATTAAAGAAGGTGTATACTTAAGTCTCACTAATTTCAAAAGCTAAATAGACTAGGGATGAGAAAATGGCCGGTGAATGAGTATGCCTTCCCCTATATTCGTAACCACCACTTATAGTGGGTAAAATTTTTATATCTATATCTGCTCACTACATCTGCTCACCTAAGTATGCATTCAAACTCATCCTCATCTACTTTGACCAACTGGCTATACCCATCATGAGTATACCCAGCTTATACTCGTTTTACATTTACTCCAAGTCCGTGCTATATACTTTATAAATATTTACAAAATTAATTGTACATTTAATTTTATTTAACCATATGCTGTAATTAAATAAAACTAATATTCTTAATTTTTTGTCAATAGTTTTAATACAAATATAAAAAGTTGATAGAAATTAGTACATTGTAGATACATGGTGGAGACTTATGAGGCGAAGTGAGTGGATATTGGGTGAAGCAGGTAGGTATAGGGCTCAATGGGTGGATATGGGGCGGGTAAGACTTTATTTACCCATCACCTACACACTACTTATGGCGGATATGACTTTTCACACCCATACTCACACCAAAGTAATACCCATACCCTCTCCAACTGGAACAGATATAGTGCAAAACTCGTATGTTTTTATGCGTCTGTCATTTCTAAAAAAAGACAATTATTGATGCTATTCCCTCACAACGTTTTTAATTGAAATTTAATTAATTTATCTTTGGTTATTATCCCTACTTAATTAATTAACCTCTAGAATCTTTATGACGAGGTTGTATATCACACAAATCTTGTAGACTCAACATCATTATTATTCCTTCTAATATGAGAAGAGGTAATACAAGTGAAGCATCAAACATTAATATCAACACGATTGAACTTCTTGCCTTTCTCTTTATTCGATGTCTTTCTTTTTAGCTTTTGGTACCTTCAAGTAGAATAAATTAACTGAATTGATAAAAATATGTTGCAAAGTTTTTCTATATTATTATACTTTTTTATCACATGAAATTGTTATGTCTACATCTTTATATTATTCTTTTAAGGTTATCTAACCCAACCAAATAATTCATACTCTTTTTTACTTAATTAATTTTTGTATGCATTATTTTATCAATAAATTATGAATCATAACCTTAAACTTTAGGCCTTCTGCGAATTACAGTCTCAATATTTTTTTTTTAAATTACTGCAACTAAGAATACATAAGACATTTGAAGGTGAATATGCCAAAGTAAAAATAAAATATTTGAATAGAATAGGATTATTTGGATAAAGTATTATTTATCAATTAAACAGAGTTATATTATTTAACTTTGTTTTAACTTATATATTAAGAATAATATTAAAAATAAACAAATAATATATATAATTAGACTGATTAGGAGGTATTATTAGTTATATTATAAAGTCATGTATACTTAATGCTTAAGTAACAAATAACGTGGATGGTCATTATCAAGAGAGATTGTAACACGTCTTAAACACGTACAACTTTAAATTTATTTTGTAATAGTAATAATAATAATAATAATAATTATTATTATTATTATTATTATGGAGTATAAAACGTCATGTAAGTATTCCTAGAAAATGTATGCTGCGTAGAACGTCAAAGAAAGCATCTACGCAATTGATACTATGCCTCACCAATTGTTCAAAGTAGCAAATGAGTTGTTAGACTTTGAAGACATTATAAAGAGGAGTAAGGTAAATGATACTCCCTTCGTTCTTATATGTTCTTCCTATTTGGGTATTTCACAAAGATTAAGAAAAAGAGAATCTTTGGTGGTAGTGGGTATTATTTTAATTATATAATAGTGGGAAGTAATGATTGTATTGGAAGTATGAGGTTGTAGTGAGTATTATTTTAATTAAATAGTAGTGTGAAGTAATAATTGTATTGAAAGTATGAGAGAGAAAATAACTATAAATAAAAGAAAATGGGTACATTAAAAGAAAAGGGGGATTTTAAGGGGTAAAAGTGAGATAAAAACTTTCTAAAAATAGAAAGTATTCTAAAGTGGAAGAACTTTTGAAACTACCCGTTATAGTAATGTGGAAGATCAAAAAGGAACGAAGGGAGTAAATGTTTTTGTTATGGTTTTTTTATTTGAAATTAATTTAAACGGAAAAGGAAATTTAAGATCAATAAAAAAAATTAAAAGAAGAAAACAGAATGTTGATGAGAGAGACTCTAAGAAGAAATCAAGAAACAAAGTAGTAATGTCAATATAAACAAGAGAGAAAAAAATGTAATGGTCTGGAATTTGTTACCGCAGTTTTCTAAGTAGTAACAAAGTAGAGGTATTTATTACCTCATAGAAACGGAAATGTTTACCAAAAACTTATAACAAACATAGAGAAAAGAAAAGGCCTAATTGTTTCGTTTACATACCCATAAAAACAACTATATCAAACAAGGCCTAAGTTCAATGGCGGATCCAGAAACAAAAAAAAGAAGTGATGTCAATAATAAAAAAAATTACAATCACCATTGAATAAATTAAGCCAAATATCACGTCGCGTTTTCATATTTTGGAAGCGACGCATAATGTCATCATTTGACAAACTATGAAATAAATCACACTCAAAATAAGTTACAATAGCATCACTCAAAAACTCATCACGCATTTTATTGCGTAAGTCAGTCTTGATAAACTTCATTGCAGAGAACACTCTTTCAACGGTCGCAGTGGATATCGGCAAAATCAACGCCAACTTCAGAAGCTTAAAAAAAGTTGGGCACGACTTATACAAATTGGTACGGACCAACATTTTAAAGAGTTCACCAAGAGTGGCCAAGTTTGAAAATCTCTCATCAGTTGCAAAATTACCAACAAAAGCATCTAACTCAAAACTAAGACAATCAATGGCCAGATCATCAAAATCATTGGGATAAAGTTTAGCCATTTTGAGTACCTTCTCTTTGTTATAATTGAAAAATGAATTAGCCGGATTCAAACAAGCAATTCTAATAAGTAACTCTGTACTAGTCTCAGGAAAACGACTATCAAGTTCTTGCATTTGCATATCAAGAATCGTGTAGAAAACATTAACACGAAAATAGTGCTCAAGTGTCACATCTAAACGTCTTCTCTTTGATTTTCTCGAGTTCGTAAAGGGGCAAGCTCATCCATGTTAGGAATTTCAATATCATATGTTACACAAAAAGAAGTCACATCATGTTTTACACAAAAGAAGTCACATCATTCATCAAAGAATCCCAACCTTAATTCCTAGTCATCTGAAATTGTCTCTTAGCAGTATGAAGCAATCTTATAACATTTGCAATATCTTGATCTCTTCTTTGCAAAGATAGACTAAGTGGATATGTGATTCCCATCACTAATTTCATCAAATGTACCATGAAAGCAAAATAAAAAGTTTGAATATCATCCAAAATAGCTTCAGTTTTAGCTATATCATTATCTCCCGCAAGAATAAGAGCATCAAGCACATCAAAAATTGGTGAAATCATACTAATGAAATTGCAAAAGGTTTTAAAATGTGTACCTCAACGAGTATTCGCATGTCTTTGAAGACCAACTTCTTGATTTAAACCCTTTCCAGTTATAAGCTCACCTTTACGTAATGTTTTTTCAACCATCTCGGCTTGTTTTTGTCGAAACTCATCTCTATGTTTATAAGAAACACCAATAGTGTTTAAAGTGAGCTGAATCAAATCAATAAGATGCTCAAAATCAACATGTTTGTGTGCAACCTTAACAAGAGTGAGCAGAAATTGGTGAGCAAAGCAGTGTACATAGTGAGCCGATGAACAATCCTCCTGAATTAATGTCCTAAGCCCATGTACATGACCTCTCTTGTTGCTTGCTCCATCGTAACCGTGCCCCCTTGTACGAGATGGACTCAAAGATAATTGATCAAGCATAAAATAAATTGTTCCTTTGAGTGACTCAGCGGTAGTGCTAGTAACTTGAGCAAGACCAACTAACCTTTCCATGATAAATCCCTTTTTATCAACATACGTCAATAAAAGACCCATTTGTTTCTTACAAGACACATCACGAGATTCATCTACTAAAATAGGAAAATAATCATCTCCAAGTTCCTTTAGAATGTCATTAATGGTCTCTTTATAACAAGCATTGATGATGTCTTTTTGAATTGATGGGGATGTCATTTGATTATTACTGAGAGCATTTTTTAAAGCAACACTACCAACACTTTTATTTTTTCTAGAAAAAAACTCTAAGAAAGTAAGAAAATTACCTTTCTTTAAGAATGCTTCACTTTCATCATGACCTCGAAAAGGTAATCCAGAAATCAAAAGTAATCTACCAATATCTATAGATGCATTCAAACGGTTCTTATAATCAATCTTAACTTGCTCAGATTGTTTATGAAGAGCAGCTTGTATGGATTGATTATGGATTATAAGATCTTCACATCTTTTTACACATTTATTATGAGTACTATTTACACCACCAATATGTGTATCAAATCTTTTAATATTATTTCAAGTCCTAAAACCAACACTAGTGAATGCCTCACCTCCTTGGAAACTTAAAGTTTTACTTTCGCTTACAAACAAATAACAAAACAAGCAATAACAAGCATCCTTTTTAGGACTATATTCTAACCAATTAGAATACTTAAGATACCACTCTTCTTTAAATCAACGTGAGGATCCATACTTTAAATTTTGCGGATAAGATTTTTTTATAAGGTTGATATGGACCTCTTTGAATATAAGCTCTTCTTATCTCATCACGATCATTTACATCATAATATGATATTGGATTTCTATCGGCAGGGTTAGAAAGAAGAGTGCTAACATCGACTCTACTTCTTTGAGTAGAAGAGTTATGATTCAATGGAACTTGAGAAGCTTGATGTTGAGTGTGTTGAGTTTCACCAAGTGGACTTGGTGAATTTTCGGACCTGAATTAAAAAGAAAATGTGATTCGGAAGCAAGTCTTTTGAAATATCTATCAATTTGCAACTCTACAATACACAACAACCATGAATCATTACATTTAATGATTCATTACCATATATATTATTAATCACTATTGTCTAATAATTCTAATTTTAACATCAAATTTTAATTCAAAAATCCAATTTATGCCAGCAAATTAAGTAATTTACTCAATTTTAAAAAACCAAATTAACAACCCTAATTATGTAATTGCAAATAAAAAATTAATATGAAAAATTTCATCATCATTCCAACATTAGAAATAAATTACTACAAATTAATTTGATTAATTTCAACATTAAGATTAAATGACAAAAAATTGCAAAGAAAAAAGAAAAAAATAACCTTAAGCAAGAGAAATCATAAATGGTCCAACAAAAGACAGTGATGTGCAATGCGGTAGCCGGCAAGTGGAGTGGTGGACGCCGGTCGCCGGCCAGATGGTGCCAGGTCATATTCTCACAGAGGGTTTGGGTCTTTGGGAAAGACTTCAACATTCATTGGCTCACTACTGGCTGCTAGGCTTTTACTTTCTCTGGGAATTGGGGGTAATTAATCGGGGGTAATTAATAGGGGTAATAAAAATAGAAAAAAAGAATTCATGAATGTTGTGGGAGATAAGAGTACTAACCACTGATCTAGCATATATTTCTTTATACTATTTGATTTTTTAAGTGATGTCAACTGACCTCGGTGACCTTACTTTAAATCTGCTCCTGCCTAAGTTTAGTGATAATAGATAGTAGATACAACAAATTTTATAAAAAATAATGGAAAATTTTACGTGGTAACTTTGAGGTATTGAGTTTTCTACATGGTAATCAAAGCTTTTTAAAAATCCATGTGGTAATCATGATGTTTACCCAATTCTTTCTCCTTGACCTTTTTACATAGAAAACGTTATGAAATGTTAGTTTGGTAAGCTCAAACAATCCTATACAACAACTCAATTTGAAAACCTCTTTTTTCTCCAATTAAACTCTCTCAACATCACAAATTTCCAATTTCACCCTAATTTTCCTAAATTCCTAAGCTTAAATCCTCAATATGAAACCAAATTCAAAGAAATCTATATCCAAAGATCACAAAATCGAGCTCTCAACTAGTGGTGGGTGAAGTTAAAATTGATTACAAATTCATCAATCTAATACATTCAGCAAATCGATTACAAATCAAATAAAATGAGTTAATTGAAATTCTTGTAAATTAAAGTTACCCACATTTATTGACCTAGGGTAAACGAAACAAAATTAGGGTAGGAAACGTTGACCTTCATCCATCACCAGTTGAGAGCTTGATTTTGTGATCATAGGAAATAAATATCATTGAATTTGGTTTCAAATTTGGGGATTTAGGGTTAGGGATTTAGGCGAATTAGGGTTGAAATAGGGGAATTATGATGTTGAGAGAATTCAATTGGAAGAATAAGGGATTTTCAAATTGAATTGCTATACGGGATGGTTTAAACTTATTAGACTAACGTTTTAGAACGTTTTAATGTAAAAAGGTCACAAAGAATGAATTGGGTAAACCTCACTAACTTAGATTTGCCACGTGAAATTTCCCAAAAATAATTATGAATATAATATTATTATTTAATATTGTCCGTAAATATAAATTGTTTAAATTAACAGCTAATTAATCAATTACATATAATATTAATCAATTACATACGTTATAGAAATGTTGATGGCAATACTTGTGTTATGTGTACGAAACACATTGTCAAAGTGCAATTCAGTAGGAGTACTGCAATTCAGTAAGAGTGCAATTTAGTAGGCTAATAATCACCAAATATTTAGATAAATTAAATTTGAAAAATCTTATTCTAAAGGTCATGCCTTTAGGTGAACATTTTTTAGAGGTTCAATATTTTATTTATTTTTTAAAGATTTAATCTTTGCATTATATTTTCTTTTAAAGACCTTTTGATGCTGAAGTAGCAAGTTATTTCTAAAAAATGGTAAAAAATAATTTGTCATGTGTCACGTTTTGATTGGTTCATAGTACTTCCTCTGGGCTCTCATTTTGAATTTGCTCCATATAATTTAACAAACTCCTATATATTAGAGATTTTAAAGTGCAAACTCAAAATGGTAGGACAAAAAGAGTAGTTTGCACTCAATACCTTTATTTCTGTATTAACTCTCTTCCCTGTAGAAACCCCACCATCGACCGACCCCATCACCATTCACCATTAGGGATGAGCATGAGTCAAATTTGAATCGAGTTCAGCTAGACTCAAATTTAAAATTTATCTTTTTTATTGAATCCGATTTCAAACCCAAATCCACAGGGTCTAAAAAATTTAGATCATAAATTCACAACATACAATTTTAGGGACAAAAATTTCATGGAGAGTAGTTGATAAATTGTATAACTCATGAAAAGATGTTAAGAAAATTGTATAACTCATGACAAATATAAAATATGTTTGTGAATGAACTAGAAAACCATATTTAAGTTAAATCGGGTATTCGGGTTTAGAAATAACAAAGTTAGATAATCCTATAGTACCATTAATGTGGTAAATAAAGGTAAGTCCAAAAGAACCAAGCATGGTAAGAGAACTCGCTCTAGAAACTTCAACGTTAGCGAAAAGTGGGCATGTGGCAAACAAGTTCATGTATTTGGTTCGCACATTGGCGAATCTTGATTGTAAATTAAAGGGAGTCAAAATTCAAATTTTCAACTTTTTATTTAAAATATATTATATATTAACCATTAAACTATATATTTTAATTGCAAAATTTAGATAATATTATTATTTTATAACATAACCTATAAAATTTAGGGGTTGGATCCCTTCTGTCTAGCTCTAAGATAAGATCCGCTATCGTTTTAGACTTATAAATAGATGAAATTATTATTATGGAATAACATGAAATGCAGAATTATTCTAAGTAATTCTTTCTTTAATATATAAAAAAATGCCTGGTTGAGGTGCGGCTTGATTAACCAATATAAAAGATTTGTACTAGTTTTTTTAAAGATTTCTTGACAAAATTTACTGATTCTTAACATAATATAGAGAACGACGGGTGTGGATAGTTATTTGATTCAAAAAAATTCAGTTTTAAAAAGGGGATAATTCGGATAGTATATCTAATTTAAATTCCAATTGGGATTTAAGTCAAATTAAATATTTGAATATACAGTTTTGAATTTTTTTTGATAGAAAACTCTATTTAGGCTTTTGAACATTGTTAAAATTTATAAATCTCCGCTATAACTAAGTTGCTTAACTTATCAATTATTATTGATTAATTTAGGCTTTCGAACCGTCAATCATATTGTCAAAATGATTTATTTTTAAAATTGTGAAATATAATTTTGATTAAAGAACGATAAAGAGGTGAACTTAAATGTTTGTATATATAAAAACATGAATTCTAAAAAAAATAAAAAAAATTAGATATTAGAATTTTCAAATTTCAAACGCAAATTTGGTGTTTTCTGTTTTCTTTTGTAGCCTTTTTCTTTGCAGGCATCTCACATGTTAGACAATACTCTAGTTAAGGGGATTCCTTCGATCGCGATCTCTTCGTAATGAGGGGTATTGGTTGGTCTGCCTTCTTTTCCACCCCCAGACCCTGCCTTGCGTGATACTCATTGGAATGGTGATAATATAATATTCGTTCCGGGATGAATTAAATATCAAGTTGAACCGGATCGAAATCGAATCTTTAGCATTCAGAAAACCTAAATCGAAATTGATCCAATATACAATTTTGAACACTCCTAATTAATGAAAATTCGGATAATAGAGAGTGAATTAAGGAATAGCTACAATTGGTATCATCAAAACATAGTTAAGTTTGTTAATGTTAAGGAGAGAATCATTCTAAAGATTGATTTTGTAAATCTCTATCACTTTAAGTTAATTAATATTTGTAGTCATTGTCAAGATTAACAAAGGAACAACAATATATTACATAAATATATTGTGCTGATTCTTTTTTGATATGTTTTGTTTAAAATATTACTGATACTCATTTTTGTTACTTCTTTTATTTCTATGGCTCTTAGAATTGCATGATTTCATTGTGTGTCATAAATTATAATCTAATAGGAGTATATCATATAATTAATTTTTATATAATTAATATGCAATAATACTAGAATGTGGTTCAATTATATATGATTATTATCGTCAATTAGCATGGACAAAGGGGCTATCACTTAAAGCCTTAAATTTTTTAAGTTTTATATTTTTTAATATACAAGTTTGATATTAGTTTTAATTAAATTTATACATAAATTTATAGTTTTGCTAAAAAATAAGAATTATTAGTACTTTCTTATAAAATAGTCAAAATTTCAACAATAAAAAACAAAATAAATATCATATATTTATGACGTCCAAATTTATGAGGGTGGATCATGCATGCTTGATTAAGTTTAGGTCTCGTGCTACTTGTGCCCTACAACTCCTAAGGTTAGCTCCTCGTGGAACTTGCTTTTGGTTTCCACCTTTTCCTTCGTTGGATTACCATATGCATTACACATTAACCAATTGACATATAATGTGCTTTATGCCTGACACAATAATTAATTAATTAATCTAATACTTCCTTCGTTATTTAATATATGTTAGTATTATAGTTATTGACATTATTTATTGTTCAAGTTTATTTTATATCATCATCATACTCAGTATATCCTCCTTATAAGAATTATGGTCAGGGTCTGGGGAGGGAAGAAAGACGGCAACTCATACCCATAAAAGAGAGTGCGGCCAAAGAGTCCCTAGGCTCAAGAAAAAACTTCAAAGAGAGTGTAGCTACCCAGAACCTGCAACTTACAACACACGTTGACCATTAACAAATATATAAGAAAGGATAATAAATAGATAAATAACTACATATAAAGAAAATAAAAGTAAAAATAAAACGTAAAAACAAGAAGGTAGTAAGATAGAAAGAGTAAGAGAACACTATATATATAAAGGGTAAGAAACAATATAGACAAGTGGGATCTTATTTGATTAACAGTCTAATCGCATACTTTCATGATATTAACTTTTTATAATTTTTAAATATGCATAGTTCAACATATAAATAATTAAAATAATTAATTGTAGTATTTAAAAAGTCAAATGTAACAAATATAGTGAAACAAAGGAAATATAATATTATGTATATATACTCGACTAGCGAACATTCAAGGGAAAATTTTGATACGCCTTAAAATTATACTTAATCTATGTACTAATCACTTGAAAACACTCATTTAAATTATTATATTTTTAGTAGAAATGAGAATTAAATTGAAGAATAAGATAATATATAAGTGAATGAAATGAGTGATTAAGATGGAAAAAATGAATAAATTTGTAGATAAGATTTAATGAAATAGAGTGCGTGAGATCATAAAAAATAGAAAATGCTCCTAATCAAGAGAAACAAACTAAAATGAAAAAAATCTAGCTAAATCAATAGGCACAGAGGAAGTAATAACGCTGTTGAAGTTGAGAATTTGAAATTAATTTCGTATATCTTATTATTTTGAAAATTTTCATTTATAATTTCATAATTGAAATTTATAATTTAAAATAATATACTTAATCAAGAACAACCTAATTTAATAGCTAGAATTGCTTGATGGAGAAAACTAGAAGGGATTTAAAGATTTTACTCCTATTGTTATCCTAAAATAAGATTAAAATCTAATAAAAAAAATAATGAACACAATTTTAATAAAGAGATGAAAAAGGGGAAACAAGAAAAATAATACTTCGTAGTTCAACCCCAATAAAACATTACTCTATATAAAGAATATATAGACAAACAAAATAATTACCTATATCATTTGGGTCAGCCAATACGTACCTATGAACAATGACTAAAACTAATCACTTACTTTAAAACACAAAGTACAATTAGTTAACAATCACTTATTTTAGAGACCTTAGACATTGTTGGAATTTTAATTTAAATAGAGAGAAATAGAGAAAAAGAAGGCAGCGGAGATTTGAAATAATGAAGGATTTATTATATAGATAACAAAAAAAGGAGGAGAGATTTGGAAGGGAGAGGTTTGGAGGAATAACATTAATAAATTTTATTAAGAATATAATCTCTATGAAAGTGAAACTATTTAAAGGGCAAATAATTATTTTCCTTTCTTTTTCCTTCCTTTCCTTCCCTCTCCCTTCTTTTCTTTTTTTCTATTAATTTGCTTTCCAAACATATGTAACAATTTGACAAATTGTTGGTCAAAGCTGTTAGCCAATGTTGTGGACAGTTTGACCAGCTAGGAGTATTAGCTAATAAATAGTGTTGAAAGTTATTCGGATATAATCATAAACCAAATAAGAAATATGATTTGAATATTTTATAACTTGATTTGGTTTTGGATTATTGGAATATTCAAAACAAAATTTTTGTGTTTGGTTTGTTTAAATTTGATTTGAGCCCACTAAAAACCGAAAAATCGAAATTTTAAACTAAATAAAAATAAAAGCTCATTGCTCACATTTTAAATAATTTTAAAATCCTTTCAAAAAATAAATTAAAATAATTTTAAATTAAGTCAATGTCATATTAACCAAATTACCCATTATGCTTTTTTGGCATTTCAACATTATAACTCGTATTTTCTTATTCAAAAACATTTTATTTTATTTATGTCCTAATATGTTGCTCTCTTTTTCCTTTACTTACCTTTCCATGTGGTCATTCCTTACTTAAAAAAAAATTGACGTGTTATTTTATTGTAGATGTCATATAATATTTTTAACAATAAATTATTCGATTCTTTTAAAAAAAATTGAACGGGTATAATTATGTGGGAAAAGTTGATATTACTACCTTTCACCCATTCATTATGATAATTCTAACTTTGCATTATTTATATGCTGATAGCAAATTAGAGACAATTGTTGAATTATTATAATAAAAAGTTATACTGATAGCTAATTAAGACTAAAGAATAGATTATTAAAAAATAATTAAAAATAATTTACAATAAATAAGTAAAATATTAAATTATTAATATTAATTTTTTTAATTCTTGTCCAGTACGTGTAAGTATTTGTGTATTTGAGTAGAGTACGGGAGAGTAAAAGAACCGTGAGGATATTTATTAGAAGTATTTCAATATCAATATGCTAAACATTATCCTTGTACTTTTTTTTTTCTGGCCCTGACTGTTTGTATACTCTGCAATTTTTAAAATTAAAAATTAATTTTCTCTTTCAATTCCGTACTACTTTTACAAATCTTTTCCTCTGCCTATATAAAGCGGTGTTTGTTTTAAGGGTAAAAATTCAGAAACACATATACATATTACATTCTACCCATTTCCTCTCTCATCAAACTTTTGATTTTCTTCTGTTTAAGATAAGCTTTAATTCTTGTATGGCAGCCAATTCGAGTTGTCACCGAGTCAGTAGCTTTGGTAAACAATTCGTGACTCATATCGTCACTCAGTCTCCTCCAACTCGCTCTCTTTCTGCTGTTGCTCCTGCTTTTAGGTATAATTTCCCCCCTTTTCTCGGAATTTGTCATGGTTTAATCAGCCTTCTTTCTTTGTTTTACTGTTCATGAAACATGATCACTTGACTATTAGTAATTTTTTGCTTCATCAATTAATGGAATGGATGTTTTATTTTTGTGTGATTACGTTTTGATTTATCTTTTCCTCTGTTTTATCGCCATCTAAATTTGATTTTTGGACTTGGTTGATATATTTTTTGTTTTAGTCACTTTGGATAATGATTCTGGTTGTTTTAGCATGCAAATAATTTGTTCTAGTGAGTTTTTGGTATTGATTTGATTCATTGTTTTAATCTAACTTACATAGAAAACGATCTAAAATGTTGGAGTATGGTGAAATTGCTTAAAATCTCTTAATGGGGGTTTTAGATATACATAAAAATTGATCTGCAATGTTTGAATAAGGTTAATATCTACACTTTGTTTGATTGGAAAAATCAGAAAAAAAAGAAAGAGATTTAAAGGGATATAATTTCTCTAATTTGGATAACAAATTCGAAGGGGGAGGGATTTGAAACGAATGGATCTGAACGGATTAGTTTCCTCTAATCCTCTCCTTCCATTCTCTTCTAACAAACAAGGGAAGCTGAATATTAATGCTTTGTTCTTTTCGTTTTGTCCAATTTTTGGAAAACAAGAGATTTCATGCCTAATTTTTGGGATTCTTTTGTGGGGTATATTTTTGTCAAATTTAGCTTTCATTTTGGTTTTTTGGACTCTAATTTCTTTTAGATTTGTTTCTATGTATTTTATGCTTGAACCGGTAAATATAAGCCGACTTTTTCTGGATTTCTGATACTATGAGTTTAAAAGACATTAGAATTTCTTTTTTTATGTAATGAAATCAGAACTGGCAGATTTAACAGTATTTTTTGGGAATTGATAGCATATATGGACGTTTAAGGATTTATTATTATTTTTTTATTTTTTATTTGATCATGTAAGTACAGAATGAAACTTTGTCACAGGGTGAAGAAAAAGTGTCCAAACTAACCAATTCTCTTTATTTCTATTTTAAGATTATATACAACTTTTCTTGGAGTTTCAATCATATTCATAAATTAATAAAGTATATATAACATATGATGGCCTTCAACCATTACATTCTATCAAAATAACCATGTTAGGAGTGTAATATCATGAGTCATACTCTAATAAATAATCTGTTTTTCTTTACTGATAATTTTAACTTTAAGTAGAGTTTAGTAGAAGTAATGAGTTAATAAACGCAAATATCTTAAATCAGTGGCAGATTTTGACAATCTACCCAATTCTTCTGACTAGATTGAGATAATAAAATTTTGTTTGTATCTACTTTTTCTAGCTATTATGTCTTATTCTGTAAATTAAAATAAAAAGTTTGATATTTGTTAAAACACTTTTAATCCCAAGAATATCTAAAAACATGTGGATGGTTTGTCTAAGGAAGTTTATGTCTTTTTCATGATTCTAAAGTAACATTTAAGTGGCAAGCTTATCAAATTATCAATACTGCTCTGTCTCTTTGAATTTGTTAATTTGTTTTATTGATAAACAAAATGATAATGAAATGTACGTGTTTGATGAGATCGGTTGGTTAGTGTTATACAACTTGTTGTTAATTAGTTGATAGGCTTCTTTTGTGGGTGTTTTTATTAATCTTGATTAATTCTAGTTTATTTCAAATAATGATCTTTCTTTTCTTGCCCAACAGATGTTGTTAATTCATGTGTAGGATATGGTTACTTTTCACACAATGAATTCATTGTGAATTTTGAATTTGCTATTGTTATGAATTTATGATACGAATTTTGGTGTGATTGTATATCATTGATGAAATGTTTTGTTAAGTTGTACATTTATTGAGAATTAAATAATGATAGGTACGGTTGATATTATATCTAGATCTAAGAACGATCTTTTGTAGTTCTTGTTGTAGACTGAGATTTTGAGTAATGCTTAAGCAGTCTATACTAATTAAAGAATATATGCTTTTTCGATCATAAGTTACATCGATCATATATCAATGTTTATTTTCGAGAAAAAAAAATTCTGTGGTTTTTGGACTTTTTATCATGAACCTTTATGTTTTCTACCTAACCATCCCTGTTATAGCATTTAGAAGAGTCCCAAGGAATAATAAAAGGCGAAGTAGTTGGCCAGTTGCTTGTTGGAATGATGTATTAATTTGCGTAGTGTGGATCATCAACGATAGTGTTTAGTCATACTCAACACCCAATATAGAAGTGTATGATTATTAGACCATGTCACATGCAACGCAATCGATTCGTTTAGGATTTCTTGTACATGCTCATTCTTTGCTACACCAAATCATGTTATCTGCTCTAGTTAGGATGAGATAAGAAGATAAAAAATGAGATAAATTTCTAGAAATGAAAATGTTTTAAAGTCAAGAGTACGAACTAAATTAGTATATTTAGTCCACTCTAATTGACAAAGGGATGACATTGTTGTGGTGTTTTGATTGTCAAATGTGGATGTGTCAATGACCATGTGATATGGATAGGGATGACATATTGTTTGAAATTTTAGTTGAAGTATTGAAAACAAAGAGTATATTCCCTAGATATGCTATAGTTTGCTTGACCCTTAAATGTATGGATGTGTCAAGATGGAGACAGGATGAAATTATTTTTGGGGAAATTGTCAATTATAAATCACTTTTTGCATGATCTACAGAAAATAAATCCATATATTGTTTATTTATAAATAAACCCACCTATTAGATTTATATGTTAAAATAAATCAGGTTATTGTTTATAACCATCCTCAAAGCTTCTTTGTGAATTGTGATTAAGCAATAGGAAAAAAATAATAATTGTATTTATTTTCAGTAATTATATCTAATAGGCGAGTTTATTTAAAAATAATCAATAGTTGAGATTATTTTTAGTGAATCAAGAAAACATTGGTTTATTTTTGACAAATTTTCCATTATTTTATGGAACCATTTGGTTTCTTTAGTCATGAATGGATGTTTATGCCATAGACTAGTGATTACAATATACATAATGTATATGATCATTTGCAGGAGGTTGCTGCATGGTTCAGTATATGACAAGAACATCGATGATCATGTCCGCCCAGTGGTAGTACCAGATGAGTTGATCCAGCCTCAGTCGGAAAAGTACTGGGCTCCAAATCCTAACACCGGAGTTTTTGGGCCTGATGCTGAGCAAAATGCAGCGGCTAGAGCCATGGGACGTGGCTTTTACATGTCTCCATCGGATGGTGGCACCGAGTCTGTTCTCGAGCAGAAGGCTTTTTTCCGTCCTCTTGAGGACTTGGAGAAGCCGCAACACCCTTGATACCTTAACGATGACGAAGCCGCCCTAGTTAATCAATATGATAATATTATGCATTACTGTATATTTTTGAGCTAGAGGCAGGCTAGAATACCAAGTTTTAGTTTATGGTTGTAGTAAAATTCAGGCCGTGGCGCTGTAATAATGACTTGAGTCATGTTCATAAAGCTTGTGTGATTGTGAATTTTGGCTTGAAAGATCAGTGTGGAAGTTTAATGCTAGCATGTATGTGTTATTTGATACCATGCCTTCTGCTAATATACATAATTAAATAACAAATTATCAATATCGGCTTACTCGTGGTGTTTTGGCAAATAATTTTTTCCTTATTTTTGTTGATTTTGGTTTCTTGGTTTATCAAATATAAAAAAAATATTTGGTAAATAGATTTAAAACTAACTCAAAAGTTGGTTTTTACTAAGCCAAAATCAGAAAGCTATCCCGGTTTATGAATAGCTTTATTCATATGTTTTTTTAAAATTTTTTTTGTCAATTTTCACTTTTATCCTATTGAACATCCAATAATAATTAATTTTTGTCAAATGGTTCATAATAAGACTTACTCCATTAATTAATATTTTCAATAGACCTAACAACTTAAGCTAACAATCATATAAAATAGATCCACATGTTCATTTATTGTTTTTCTTTTTTACAAAGGGTTTAAATAACTTGAATATAGTTGTTGGGGTGGTGAATTTAATTTCAATTTAAGAATAACTTATTCCTTTTAAAAAGTAATGAGAATCAGATTTTATCTCAATTAAAGTAAATACTGTATTTTTATAGACGAGATTCAAAAATCGAATCTCATCTAGCTAGGCCTTTTTCTTTTTTTCAACCTATCCTATAAAAAAAAAAAAAAAAAAAACTTGATTTACATAATTAATTTACATAGAAAGGAATGAAGAAAATGTGTAGCTAAGTGGTGTTAGTGCATTAGAATTGAAATAGAGATAAAGAGTAAAGTATAGTTTTTGTATAGTGTGTCCAAGGCAGGACACAAGCTTAGAAGTTAATAGGTGTGACACTGTGACTAAAGTGTAGATTCTGGAAACCAAATGAGTAAAATGGACCATCTTTTGCTGGATGATGTTGATCCAAAATGGATGGATAAGCACTTAATGCCTCTACTGAGTGGGATTAGAAGCAATGCTACTTGGAGTATTATATATCAATTGAAAACACTCCTTTTTCTAAATATCTTCGATATATTGGATAACATGATTTCTTCCTCCTTTTTCAATTGTGTCAAAATCACCTTTGCAAGGGTTTAAAAAAAAAATATATATATATATATATTTGTTAAAATTGTGTTTCTATGCTCTTAATATGAGTAGAAAATCTGCAAATACATTGTATGAACGGATTACTAGACGTGTTTGAAATGCAATTTAAAATCATGAAAAATAAAAAATACTAATTTAATTTTTGGGAAAATAGAGAATAAAATTTGATCAAATAGAAGCAAAGATAGACTTATTTACTAAAACTGCACTTGTAAATTGCATGGAAATTGCAGGTTTCTTAAGCTGGTCAATATTCAGTGTAGTAGTATGAATATAATTATTTATTTATTTTAATCAGAATGATGTATGCGTATATATTGACTTATTTATTTTGAAGGAACCCACCAAATATATTCGTAGACAAATTCCTTAAATACTTTTTTTTTTAATATTTTATCAATTATCAGCTACTCCAGCTTAACCCCAAGACATTAGATATGATTTCGACACGTTGGATTTCATTTGGTGTAAATATTCCTTTCTTGGTTTCTTAAAGTTATTTACACAAGTAAAATTTACCATAAATAAGAAAATAAAAATAAATTTGATGGAGGTAAAGTAGGATAATAAGCTTTATAAAATAAAAAAATTAAGTTAGTGAAAAAAAATTATAAGGAGCACAACTACTAAAAACATATTTAAATAAAGTTAGTGAGAAAACATGTGGGTATATAGGGTCATAAGCAATATAAAAATGTTAAAATGATATTGGTGAAAAATATAGGAAAATATTACCTAGAATAATCCAACCTCTTTATGATTTTCCCATAATAATCCCAACAATTGATTAATCATGAATAATCCCAACTTTATGGAGAGTAAACTTAAGTATTCGGATGACCTGCTATAGTAGGTAATTTACCAAAAAAGTAAACTAAAAATTAAAATAAAGTTAGAGAAAAATTTTGAAAATTTACATAAAAAATTTTAAAATTTTTTAAATATTTTTTAACATTTATTCGATATTTTTTTTAATTTAACTTTTTTTAATAAAAAATAAAAATTTGCTATAGTAGGTCATCCGGTTACCCGAGTTTGCTCTAGGCAAATACCCCATAAAGTTGTGATTATTCATAGTTAATCAATAGGTGAGATTATTATAAGAAAATCATGAAAAAGTTGGATTATTCTTGGTAATTTTTTCAAAAATATTTGTGAACCATTAGCATTATTAAAATATTAAAATAAAAACAAACAAAGTTAATTATGTACAAAATTTGTAATATAAAGCAAAAATCCTTTAGAGGAACAACAAATAAAACAACCTAAAATGATAAATGAAAACAACTTTAAGAAATGAATGAAGTAAATTATAAGCAATTTTTACATGAGAGCGTCATATTGTAAACTAAGTTTTAAAATAGATTTTTTGAAACACCTAAACAAATATTTTAATATTTAAATTGCGATATTTAGTTTAATTTATGATTGTGTCACGTTGGGAGAATTTGTGTTAATTTATAGGGAGCATCTAATAAATCAATAGATGATTAAAAATATTAAGAGAAGATTTTCTCACAAGAACTACTTTTAATGCAGAAGAATCAAATCCTTTTAAAAATTTTTAATAAACATCGTAGAATGGTAGAATATGGTGCAAATATTGTCCTCCATCCTTTTACCCTCAACATTGGACGAACAATATGAATCCCTGATCAAAAAGGACATTTTTTTTCTAGGTTAATGAATTGAGGAATTATTTAGAATAAGAATTTATACCTATGTGTTCATTCTATTTCAAAATATATTTTTCAATATACAAATAATTTAACTCATTATTCCTATGTATTTTTTTATTATTAATATCATGATTCACGAGTTAGTCATTAATAATAAAATTACCTTAATTAACTATATTTCAATATGATAACTAAAATGAAAAATTGACACATATTCCTACTTTTATGTATAGGCTTCACATTTTGGAATTTTAGTTTACATTTGTAGAAAATATGTCATCTAAACTTTGTAGAAGCCTCATATTCTTTCTTGAGGCATGGGGTTATGAAAATCAAATCGGTTTAGGAGTCACTAATATTAAACTCAAAAATTCCTAATCAGTAATCGTGATTTGTAAATCAGCACAAAAAGAAAAAAAAAAAATATTAAAATAAACAAAATTAAAAAAGATAAATTAAAATAACAAAACTCTCACCCTATCACATCCTACTATATAAGGGTGATTTATTAACCTCACAAATAACCGTTATTTACTAAAACCTTCTCGTATCAAACTCAATCTGATGCCGACTTGTTACTTGTCATATACTCAATTACTTATAGATTTGAAATCGATTTGTACCCAATATAATAATAGAGGGAGTGGAAGAATTTAATCATAAAAACTGTGTTGTTTATTACTAGAGAGGGTAATGTATTTATACAATGACAAAGAGGGTTTGTTATATTATCCTTAAACAAACCAAATCAAGAAATCAAGAAAATAATTAAGTAATTGGGTTTACATCCTCCCTCAAAATGGGCTTGTGAGGAAACAGACCAATTTTGCTAACAAACTTCTAAAATAACAACCGAGGAAGTGGCTTAGTTAACAAGTCAGCCACTTGATCATGGGTGGAGATAAAGGAAACTCGTAGAGAACCAGCTTGCACATTTTCTCGAACAAAATGATAGTCTAGACCCAAATGTTTCATCTTAGAATGAAAGGCGGGGTTAGCACTAACATATGTAGCACCCAAGTTATCACAATAAATAACCGGTTTGGAGGAGATTGGTAAACCGATTTCAATGAATAAATTCTTCAATCGAAGAAGCTCAGCGGTGGTGGAAGTGACCGCTCTATATTCGGCCTCCGTAGACGAGCGTGCACGAGTGCGTTGTTTGCGAGAAGACCATGATATAGGATTTGAGCCAAGGTACACAATATAAGCTGAGATAAAGATATAATCATCTTTGTCTCGAGCCCAATCCGCATTCGTAAAAACATGAAGAGAAAGAAGAGAATTATTACGGAGAATCAAGCCATAGTCAATAGTGCCCACAAGATAGCGAAGAAGTCGTTTCAAAGCATTCCAATGATCATCGGTAGGAGATTGCATACATTGTGCTAATTTGTTGACAGCAAAAGCCACATCGGGACATGTAAGGCCAAGATATTGTAGATTGCCAAAGAGAGCACGATTCTCAGGTGGATAGGAACATGGAGAGCCGACTTTGGTCAGAGGAGGATCAACTGCAAGTGGTGTAACAGTTGGCTTAGCATGAACCATTTTGCTTTTAACAAGAAGATCAAGAATGTATTGCCGTTGATTAAGAACAAGTCCTTGGGAAGTGTGTTGAACCGCAACGCTAAGGAAGTAAAATAGAAGACCAAGATCTTTTAATGAAAAGCGAGCAGATAGCCTGGTAATAAACTTGTCAAGAACAGTGTCATCATTAGCCATAACAACTATGTCATCAACATAAACCAAGACATAAATGCATAAATTATTATGTAGATAAATGAAAAGAGAAGAACCACAAATGGAATTCTTGAAACCCATGAAGAGAAGAAAAGTACTTAATTGTTTAAACCATGCCCGAGGAGCCTGTTTAAGCCATAAAGCGCCTTTTTTAATTTGCACACATAATGCGGGTTAGTAGCATTAATATATCCAGGAGGCTGAGTAACATAAACATCATCATCCAAACAACCTTAGAGAAAAGCATTAATGATATCTAGTTGTCGTAATATCCATCCTTTAACAGTAGCAAGAGTTAAGACAATAAGAACGGTCGCAGGTTTTATAACAGGAATATAGGTCTCATGAAAATCTATCCCTTCTCATTGATTAAAACCACGAGCAACAAGACGGGCCTTATGTTGAACAATACAACCTTTAGAATAACGTTTCCATCGAAACACCCACTTGGTACTAATAACATTCTCAACATAACATGGTGGAACTAAATCCCAAGTATTATTTTTTAACAAAGCATTAAACTCAAAATCCATTGCATGACGCCACTTGGGGTCTTTAAGGTAGGGGTGTCAAACAGGTCGGGTTGGGTCGTTTTCAGGTTCGGGTCATATATAAATGGGTCAATGGACCCTTGACCTGAACCTGACCCATTTAATTAAATGGGTCAAAAATTCAAACCCCGACCTAATCTGTTGCAGGTCGGGTCAACCTGAAAATGACCCATTTAACCTGCTTTTTTTTTTCAGGTCATTGAACCCATATATTTCAGGTCATTTGACCCATTTGACCCATATATTATATTCACATTTCATAATAAAATTAAACATGCTTCAAAATTCTTAAAAGTCTTCAAAAGTTAACAAACATCATATTAAAAAACTAAAACTTGCTCATGAACACAGCTTTCACCAAAACAAAACAACCCACAAACCCAAATCAAGAAATGAACGAATTTCACATTTCAAAACAAAACCATGACAAAAATAGAAGAATATTGTAACCTTTACAAGAAGATGATGATTAAAATAAACTAAAAAAAAAAAAGTAAAGACCAAAATGAATGAACTAACCCAGTTTACACCGAAAGAACTAACCTCGGAATTCGGATACACCGAAAGAATGAATAGCTTAGAGGATTGGAGAAATGGAGCGAAGATACTTCGGCAGAGAAGGAATCAGGAATTAGGGAATCCGAATTACAACCCAGTTTACAGGAGAGAGAAGTTAAGTTAAGGAAGAAAGAGGAAGAAGAAGGCGCGGCGCAGTTCGGGAGAGAAGGAGGAGTTTATGATTATTTTAGGTTTTTAGGGTTTTTAGGGAGAGAAGGCGCGGGGCGAAGATACACTTGGGCTTGGGCCGCTTAGGCGCTTATAATATTCCAGTTTCAAACTTTTAAAAAAAATTTCAATGGGTTATTAAATGGGTTAATATGGGTCGACCTGACCTGATTGACCCATTTAATAAATGGGTTAAACAGGTTTTTTTCGGGTTTAAATATTCAACCTGAACCTAACCCATTTAATAAATAGATCAGGTCGGGTTGACCCATTTAATTAATTGGGTCAAAAATCTAAACCCAAACCCGCTAATTTCGGGTCGGTTTCAGATCAGGTTAGCAGGTCGGGTCAACTTTTGCCAGCCCTACTTTAAGGGCTTGAGAAGTTAATTGAGCCATAAGATTCAATTTATTTATAGGTTTGCGAATGTTATCTTTTAGATGAGTGATCATTTGATGTGATGGTCGTGGTGGAGAAGATAAAGATGATGAAGTAGAATTGGAAGACAAATGTGGAGAGGTGGGAGAAGAGAAAGGGAAAGGTGAAGATGACGCAGAAAGCTGAGTAGGAATAGTAGAGGATGGAGGTGGAGATGGGAGAATCATGATATCCATAGGACACCATATATCAGCAGGGGGAAGAGAAGAAGTGTGTGCTTGAGTACTAAAAGGAAATATAAATGAACTTGACATGTTGTGAAATAAATATTTTATTCATTTTAGGATCTAAACAATAGTACGCACTTTGTGATGAAGAATAGCCAACAAAAACACAAGCAATCGACTTTGGGTCTAATTTGTGACTAGTGCATGGCCTAAGCCAAGGGAAACACAAACAACCAAAAGACTTAAGTTTAGTGTAATTAGGTTGTGTAGAGAATAACTTGGTGAAAGGAGATATGTTTTTCAAGATAGGAGTAGGCATGCGATTGATGAGATAAACAACTGTAGAAAAAGAAAGAGACCAATAAAGAATAGGCATGGAAGCATGGTGCAGAAGAGAAAGACCAGTCTCAACAATATGACGATGACGTCTCTCGGAACATCCATTATGTTGTGGTGTGTGTGGAGGGGTAGTGAGCCAAGTGATACCATCTAAAGCAAGAATGTCTTTTAAAGCGAGATACTCAGTGCCATTATCTAAATATAAGTGATGTATAGACATGCTAAAATATTTTTCAACTAAAGCCCTAAAACGAATAAAAACATCCTTAGTGTCGGATTTGCGTCGAAGGGGATAAAACCAAATGTACTTAGTAAAGTGATCAACAAATATCTAATAATATTTATAACCATCAAACGACACAACAGGAGATGTCTACAAGTCTGTATATATATATATATTTTAAAAGTGCAGTAGATGAAATAGTAGAGATGGAAAACGACAAAATTTATACATTTTATTCACATTGCACGAAATGCATGTACATGCTTGCTCTTTAGAAACAGAAGTATCAATACTAGAACACATTTGTTTTAGAATAGAAAATGAAGGATGTCCAAATCTATGATGTAAAACATTATATGTAGGTTTAACATGATTGGTAAATGCAACCGGTAATGTTGTTAAAATTTCATATAGATGCCCTTTTTAAGTAGGCCTCGAAGTAGAATCTTCCCCGATAGTGTATCCTTCACATAAAAGAATTAGATGAGAATTGAACAAACAACATTATTATCCTTAAAAAATTGAGAAATAGAAATAATATTGCGAGAAATAGATGGAGTATGTAAAAAATTGCGTAGCATAAGGGAATTAGAGGCGACATTAAGTTTAGTAAAACCTGTATGAGCAATGCTAGGCTTACCATCGCCCACAATTAGCTCTTCGGTGCCATCGTAAGGAGTGTGTAAGGAAAGATTAGCAAGATCATTCGTGACTTGATGAGATGCACCACTGTCGAGAAGCCATGTATTAGGATTTTGAGTAGATGCTTTAGGAGCAATCTTGGTGGCATGAGCCGGAGGTGGAGTAGAAAAACGTCGAGCATCGGACTTTGTAATGGTAGAAGGAGGATGAGCGGAGGGAAATTGTTGGGTGAATTGAGAACATTGAGACAACACATGACCACGTTCTTCACACCATTGACATTTACCTAAGAATGGTTTTGACGACCCCGAATGTTGAGAGGATCGAGGGGAGGGATTCGAAAACTGCCCATGGACAGCCGGTTGTGAAAGCTGTCCATTTCCAGCAAAATGTCGGGAGAAATTTCTGAAATAATTTTCCAAATTCATACGAGATGGACGAGAGCGAAAATTATGTGACCGTGAATGCATAGTAAAGGCCGCGGTGGGTATCGAAGCAGGACGAGAGGATTCTTTTTTTTGTAATACAAGTTCTTTATTTATCAATTTTTCATGAAGCTCTTCAAGAGGAGTCACGGCTATTAATTTGCTCAACAAACAAATCATACGAAGAGTCTAATCCATCAAGAACGCGATCAATAAGATCTTCATGATCAAGAGGCTTACCCATGGAGGCTAAATCATCGGCAATGGATTTGATTGAGTGCATATACTCAGTGATGGAGGACGAACCTTTGGAAATGGCTTTGAGTTGATCTTTCTTTTGCTTAATATGTCCCCGACTAATTTTGTTAAATGTTTCTGCCAATTTATCCCATAATTCTTTGGATGTTTTAGAATGTGAAATGAGAGAAATGAGATTTGGTGAAAGAGTGCCAACAAGAGCACCAAAGATTAATTGGTTTTGGCGAAACCAAGCAGCGAATGCAGAATTTGATTTCTCGCTATTATTTTCCGAAACCATGGCAGCCGGTTGGGGGCAAGAACCATCTATATACCCCATGAGATCATGCCCATTGAGAATGGCTTTGATTTGAAGCTTCCAATCTAAGTAATTCTTGGAATGTAATTTGATGACATTGGAGATGGAAAGAGTAACAAATGGTTGATTTAGGTCATTAGGATTGGAAAGAATGTGAGGAGAGGATACGACACCATGGGATAAGCACTGATGATAAAACAGAAACAAAAGCAGTGATGAAAAAAGCTTACGGGATTAATTTGTCCCGAAATAGAGACAGGAAGATTGAAAACCAAATGGTCTTCGATTATAGAAACAGAAATTGATTATTCTATGAAATTGCTATGGTAATTGATTATTGGATTCAACACACTCTTGATTACTGATTTATTGGATGAGAGATGAAGGTGATAGACTCAATTGGAGCGCGGGAAGAGGATCGAGCTCTGATCCGATATAGAGAGTGGAAGAATTTAATCATAAAAACTGTGTTGTTTATTACTAGAGAGGGTAATGTATTTATACAATGACAAAGAGGATTTGTTATATTATCCTTAAACAAACCAAATTAAGAAATCAAGAAAATAATTAAGTAATTGGGTTTACAAATAATGACTCATACCAAAAAATTAACATGATAATGAAAATATGTTTAACTCAACACAATTTGCACTTAACTTGTTAATAACCAACTAGACTTAACTTATTAAGTACCTGACAATAGCATACTTCAAACCCGCACTTGTCCAAAATTTATTTGTAATCAACTCGACAAGATATTGACTTAATTTGTAGCTAATATGACCAGATATCGAAATAACTTGTAATTGTCTTGATTTACTATATTCTAAAATTTTGTTGTCTAGTTATAAAATAATTATAAATTTAGAAAAACAATCAATGAACTAACTCAAAACACTCCGATTTTTCATATAGAAGTTTTTTTTACGTTGAAAACTTCATTGAATTCAAAAAAAAAAAAAACATTGAAATAGGATTTTAAAATCCTTTAAGAATTGTATTAGGGGAAGAATTTATAATGTTTATAGAAACTTATTAGATTTGCTATTCTTTCAGAGTCCAACAAAAATTTTATTGACCCAATCTAATTAGATTAGATCTACTTTAAATTGCCTCCATTACCTATCAAGATTAATAGTCATAATCATCAGTTCTTTATCTCGCACAAGTCAAGGTTCAACAGGGAGGAGGATAGTGGACAAATCATACTCATGCCCCCTCTAAGAAGGGGTAAGGAGAAATGTGCGTACTCAGTTTATTCCCCAATATATTGGTTCCAACAAAGAGAAGAATGAGTGACACACAATGCATTTGAATAGACACCTGCAACTGAATCTTCAAGATGTAAATCTTTGAGAGTCAAGATAAATCCCCTATTTGGGGTAACTTCACAAAGCCAAAAATTTGTAGTTTTAAACACATAAACCCTAGTTTTTGCAATTCTATTGTGATTCTTCTTTTGATGAGTTCTTTTGGAGTTCTTGAGTTTTTAGACTGTGTATCATCACTAACTTCTATAGTATTATGATGTTACTATATTACTATAATTATTAATCCTAATATCAAGAGAGAAGTTGATATAATTCAATCAATAAATATGATATATCAATCATCATCATCAATTTAATATCTCGATCAAAAATAGGGTATGGGTGAGGAAACGTAATGAACAATCTATACTCATACCCGCTCCAAAGAGAGTACCAGTGGAAAATGATAAATTTTACCCCCAACTAGCGAGAGCCCTACACAATGAGAGATATTGGTGACATTGTTTCCTCAAGAGCAAAACTACCCGCAAATAACAACATTAGCCGAAACTGGGGTTAAAACAGTTGAATAAATACATTGAGTAAATAAATAGAATAATGAGTTGGTAAAAAGCAACTGGATACTAGGGCAAGAATAAGTAACTAAAAAAACTACTAGAAGTGTAAAATATGAATCTAGCATCTCCATTTATTCCTATCTCTAGTCAGGTTCTCAGAAAGATGCTGCTTACTCAAGTCGTTTTAAATTTGTCCTGCATTTTTTTAGGTCTTATTCGACTTCTCTTACCCTCCATTATGATGCTTACTATTTTTCTTTCAAGATAATCTATCGTCTTTTTTTGCACATGCCTAAGCCATCTGAATCTATTTTCACGCATCTTAGCTAATAATAGGGCAACACCTAGTTTTTCTCTAAACTCGTGATTCTTGATTTTATCCATCATTGTATTATCGCACATCCACCTCAGCATATGCATCTTTGCTACTTCCATGTTTGTTCGTAAATCTTCTTAACGGATTAACACTTTGTCGCATACAGTAATGCTGGCCTAATGACAATTCGACAGAATTTACCTTTCAGTTTTATCAGAAACTTCTTATCATATAACACTTCGGTGGCCACTCACCACTTAGGACATCCCCTTGTATACCATGTGTAGCATCTCCATCAATCTTTCCATTATTTTATTCTAGATAACTGACCCAAATACTTAAACTTGGTGGTACCAACAACTACATCTTCTTCAATTGTCACCACTAGACCATTAGCTTGCTCAGTGTCACTAAAATTACATCTCAAATATTATGTTTTTATATGACTTACGCGCAACCCTTTTCCCTCTAAAACCGCCCCTCATTCTTTTAATTTAGTATTAGCTTCCTTGCTAGTTTCCACGACTAACATTATATTGTCAGCGAATAATATACTATCACTAACATAGTTTCCTAGATAGATTTGAGATGGAAATAAATTTATTTATCAACCATACATAATGTAAGAAAACTTGATTATCTTCAAGGAAAGAAGTGTATATACAAAATCCTAAATGATTTATAAGTTCTCAATCCTCATGTATAAGACAAGAGTACTGTTGTTGTAGAATAACTAATCAACAATTACCCAACAAAACATTACCAACCAAAAAGCCAAATCTACATCTCTCGGAGCAAATGATCAATGGGCAACCTACTTACATATATTGCATATCCACAGCAAAAATTTGAAGTATTTGCTGTGAGTCTACAAATGTGTTGGTTAAATATTGACTATGGTCTTCTTTGTAAATAAATGATCAAACTTAGTATATCATGATTCATTATAATCCAAAACTAAAGAATTATAAATCTTTGGCCATAACAAAATTAAAAAGGTTAATTTTTTCTCTATCCATATACAAAAATCAAATTAGGAACATGAACTAAGGTCGACTCGAATTTTACACGAGTGTGAACTTCAATCGCACTTAAGTTGAACCTAACCAAAGTCGAACTAAGCTAAAGTTAAACCGAATTAATAGTTATTGAAAATATAACATATCAAAATCAATTTCAAAGCAAACTAACTAAACTTATCTATAATCAAAATTAAACTAAATCGAATTACACACTCAAATCCATCAATTACCCGTTCATACCCAACAAGTACCTACCTGATAAATATCTAAACTCGCTTTTTAAGTGATAACATGACAATATAAATACTCCTAAACCATAATTGAATTTGAAACGACAAATTTTATATCCAATCTATAATCAAACAAAACATGACATAATCAAACTGAAAATAAGACAATTAAGTATTAACCGATTTGTAATTGACTCGAATATGTTTCAAACTATTTTGAACCGTCTAAATGACAAACTCGACCAAATTATGAATTCATCTTAACGATATAAACCGTCCCTAGAATTCTAGAAAAGAAATATAAAAAATTGTTTATGGATGAGGGTAGGTGCAAACCAAGGAAGTAAACACTCTTTTTGTGCTCATGATTCTTTTCACTTGGCCTTTTTATTGTTTTTAAAAAGTACTTTTATTCTTCATTCGTACTTCAATCTCTATATATACAAAGCAGTGATATTTGGATTAACAACACCAAGAATTTGCTTGCATTTTCTGAACCTCTGTCTGCCTTCTAATCTGATCTGATCTTATCTGATATTTGTATGGCCGCTAACACGAATTTCCGTGGAGTTTTTAGCTTTGGAAAGAGATTCGGAACTCACTTCATAACTCAGTCTCCTCCAACTTGTTCAATTTCAGCTGCTCCTGCCTTCAGGTAAATATATTTTTATATTTGAGATTTTCATTATAGAAATGCTGACGAAATTTTTAGTATACAAGTATATAAATCCTATTACAATACTCTTATATTAAGAGAATGAATAGGGTAAATATAAATATTAAATAAGAGTATTTTTTGAAAATTAATTAATTAGGTACATCCATGAGATCGTAATTAATGTTAGTAAGATTCAATACCAGATTACTAGACGTGATCAAACACCGGGTCGCGCCGGGTGGAAAAAACAGTCCATTAATGCGGGCCGGGCCAAAGTGTGGGCCTAAAAGTTCTTGCCAAAATCCGTAATATGCGGACTTGCGGGCCTATGTTATATATTATTTATACATAATTAAAAATAAAAATTACAAATAATTGAAATAAACAAATACAATTGTTACATATTATACATAATTTAAAACACAAATTACAAATAATTCAAATAAACAAATACAAAATAATCAAATTATGTAACTAATTAGTGATTTGACAATCGTCATCTTTACGATCTACCTCTTCTTCCTCGTCTTCAACATTAAAAATGATAGACCGACCTTGATGCAATATGAAAAAAAAGTGTTAGCATATGAAATAATCAAAATATGTAACTAATTGGACCAACTTAGCTCCTTTCGGGCCGGGCCGACCCGCGGGCCAAACACCAATCCCAAACCCAAAAAAATTCGGGCCACTTATTTTCTGCCCAAACCCGCCCATCGGGCCATATTTTGGTACCCAAACCCTCACTTTTTCAGGCCGGGCCGCCCATGATCAGGTCTATGTTTGTTTACACTTTTTATAATGCTAGTTATATTTATACTTCCTCTATTACTTAAAGAAGTTTCCATTTATCATTTTTAGTGTTCTAATTGTTGTTCCCATGACAAAATCTTTCTATTTATATCTCTAACTTTGAACAAAAATAACTTTATTTATCCTCATTTTAATATTTTTATGATGCTTATGGACTCTACATATCTTCCATTAACTTAATTTTAACATTTTTATATTTTTTATGGTCCCCACATATATCCCACTAACTTTATAAAAAATATTTTTTATTAGTTGTGGTCCCCATATTTTTCCACTAACTTTCTTTTAATATTTTTTAATGTTTATGGTCCCTACTTTTTTTCCATCAAATTTATTATTTAATTAAATAATACATTCACTATCTAAAGTATTCTACTTTTCTTAATTCCTGTGAATATTCCTTGTGGGAACTTCATTAGGGAACGGAGGGAGTATAATTTAGTGCAATGCTTATATGTTTTGAAAAATTACCTAGAATAATCCAAAATTTTCATAATTTTTCTACAATAACCATACTTATTGATTAACTATGAATAATTCCAAATTTAGTGGTATTTGCTTAGAGTAAACTCTAGTAACCAGATAACTTGTTATAGTGGGTAATTTATCAAAAAAAGGTAAATTGAAAAAGTAATGTCAAATTAGAGAAAATTTTTGAAAATTTACATAAAAATTCTGAATAATAAAAAAATCAGAATTTTTTTTACATTTTTTTACATTTTTTTTTCGACATTTTATTTTGATTTTTCTTATTTATTTAAAAAATCAAACTTGTTATAAAAAGTCATCTGGTTACTGGGTTTAATCTAGGCAAATATCCCTTAAAATTTGAATTGTTCATAGTTAATCAATAGGTGAGATTATTATAGAATAATCATGAAAAAGTTGGATTATTCCAGTTAATTTTTCCTATATTTTTTAGTTTATTAATTTTAATAAATTGTACAAAATGATAATTATTATGTACAATACTTTTTATTTTATTGTGTCATATGATAATTGACAATTAAATTCAAAATAAACGCATTATAATTATTTACAAACATGTTACAAAATAATACTAAATAAACACATTTAATCAAGTAAGGTAATATATTATAATTTGAGACAATCAAGGCAAAATTGTAAGATATTTATCCCTATCAAACTAATTTCGGAATAAGACAAAAGTATAAAATAATTTTCTCAAACTATTTATATATGCTACTTTCTATGAACGGAATACACTGAGTATGATGACGACGACTTATTATATATATTATATTTGTATATATGTCTGTATAATGCACATATGTGTAAGTGTATAGATACCTATAATTAAAATGTAATAATAGATATAAAAATAATAAAAACTGTGATTGATAAATTTCAAAAGTAAAATATTAAAAAATTACCATTGTTTAAATTACATGAGTTTATATGGAAAACACATTAATTTAGAGAGATTAATTAATTATATAAAAGATACTTCTGCTACTGTCTAATAAAAACAATTCGAAATTAAGCTTGCAATAAAAGTTTTTTCATTAATACTTAATCATATAAATGAATATTCAATAATTGAAAAAAGAATTAAAATTTTAGTAGCTTTGGGAAAATTTTGGACTGATCAAGAAGAGATCATTAATCCTTACATTTTATAATAACTTGGGATATTGTACAATTACTATACAGTAGTATACATGGAAATATTATTAAAAAGAAAAATTTGATGTAATCTACAATAAAAAAATTATTTATAAAGAAAAAAAAATTAAAAAAAAAAAAACTAGAAAACTGAAAAAATTAGTATGTTCTAGTAATAATGAGAAACATTTTCAATTGTGACAAACTCTCCTACTTTTTATGAGCAATAATTTTTAATTAATAATAGAAAAATATATTTAATTGTGCGCTAATAATTCTCCTTTTACGTGAGCTTGTACACACAAGCAAACTAGCGATCGACAATATGTTAAAACGTGATTATGTTTATAATGAAAGTACATTACTATTATTTACACCCTCTGTCCTTTTGAGTTTGAACTTTAAAATTTAAATAAATATGTGACAGTTCTTTTAAATTTTATGATGCAAATTTAAAAAGATTGAGGGTGTATTTGTGATGAGTCCCTATGTTTATTAATGGTATACACACAAGAAAATAATGCATGATAAATTGTAGGAGATCACTGCATGCTTCGGTGTACGACAAGAACATTGATGACCTGCCAGATTATGTAGTTCACCCTCACTCCGAAAAGTATTACTGGTCTCCTAATCCAAACACTGGTGTTTTCAGACCCCAATCAGAACATAATACCGGCGTTTTCAACGCGTCATCAACTACAAACGGTGGCGCCGACTCTGTGCTGGATCAGAAGGCTGTTTTTCGCTCTGTTCAGGAGCTGGACGAGCCCCACCCTAGCAACCTTAGTGTTTAATAAACACATATATATCAGAAGTCTTAAGTTTTAGTTTAGTATTAAAACTCAGCTTTGTAATAATATAATCATTTAGTCACGTATAGTTGGGAAAAATATTTAAAGGATTATGTTCGAGTAACAATCTAATAAACATCTAATCTATGAGTTGCTATAGTATACATGTTCAATGCAATGAGATGAGGTAGTCTAGTTTTATAAATAAGACTATGAAGGGGCATTCATGATATGCTCACCATGCTAAATGATGAAATGGGTATATAAATATATGTAATTGTTGATTGTGTTACCCTAGTAATCAATATTTACTTCTATTATAATGAAACGTGATACGTCTATTAAAGATGTACATAGTTCAATAAAATTACATTGGTAAGTCAGTTAGGAAAATTTTACTTACCATAACTGAAAATTACTTCTCATATCTTATCGTAAATACTTTGTTACATTCTCTAAAATAAAAGACAAGAAATTAAATCAATAATTGCTCACTTGTGTTGAATGTATAACTAAATGATCACGTGGGTATGAAAATTTCATGTTTGTTTTTGTAGGATTAGAACATCGATCATTCGAATTCCTTGTTACAAAGCCCAAGAATGCCCTCTTATTCTGAGTATTTAAAGCGCCATAAAAATGACTTTGATCACCTCATGATTAGGAGCCCTACAATTCATAGTCTCTCGCTTAGTAAAGTGTATGTAACTTTAATTATGGTTCAAAGACCTTTAGTAAGGTTGAAGATTTTAATGCTTTCGCTAATAAAGCACTTGTATAATTCTAGATGCGTTAAAAAACATAAAGAGTAAAGTTATTAAGTGTACGTGAAAGACTAAAAGTTGTGAACCTTCAATTGTTAATATTAATAGGCCACATTCAAACCGTATATAAAGAGAGTACTCATTATTTTATACAACAAACAAAAGCTTTCATTAATTTAATATTCTTCTCTTACAAATTCACTTTAGACCAGCCCTACTCCCCTTGGCAATGGGTATTAAAGCCATGAGCTCTAGGCTTCAATTCAAAATATATCCACTAGAAAATAAACCAAATACAAAAAGTCCTAACACATGACTTCTTCGTCTCCAATATCTCAAAACTTCAACTAAACAATAATTCTCATTTTTCATTAAGAAAATTATATATGATTTATGAAATGTTAAAATGAAGACTAGTTTAAAAGCCAGAATTCTACGTGAACTAGTGGAAAATAGTCTTACAGGTTAAAACCATATATATTCTCAAGTTTGTGAATACTGTCAAAATAAGAAACACCTTCAAAGGATGAGATTATCAAGGACAGAGTGTTTTGCCGATCCTTTAGAATGTCGTTATGTGTTTAAGTAATTGTGACTATAGTGCACAAATAAAGTCTATTCATTGATGTGTGCATAGAGATTTGGAATCCTATGGATGAGTTAAGTGTGACTTAAAGAGTGGTTTTTAAGTGTGTCTTAATGCAGTGCATTTAGATGTGAATTATGATGGATATTAAAGTGGTGTTTAAGAATGGAAATCAATACATGAAGTTATGAAGGCATGGAAGTATGTCTTAAACATATGGCTTAATGGTGATTATTATGCTATTAACTCAAGGCCTTAATTGTGTGTACTAATTATTCAATTACCCCTATAAATAGGGAGCTCATATGCTCATTTTTATTCATCAAACACAACCCCTAACCTAAACACATAACCTTAATCTCTCTTACTCTCAATTGTAATACTTCGTTGTAAGAGTTGTACTACTCCCATTTCTATAGTATAAACAAGATACTACACACCTCAAAGGACGTAGCCTACATTGGGTGAACCTTCTTAAATACTTATGTCAATTGTTTGCATTTTATTTCCTACATACATTGTCTTATTCATTTAAATACACCTAGTTCATCAAGGTACTTCATACCTTCGATCTTGGTGGTATTAGAGTTTGAGAATTGTTTTTTAGACTCTAATCTAGCTCTCATTTCAGTTGGTATCATAGCCAAGTCGTTGTTACGATAATTAAGAAGTTGTTTGTTGGTGGAACATGTCTACAATGAAACTAGACATAGAGAAGTTTGATAGGAGTGTTAATTTTGGCTTATGGCAAGTCAAGATGAAAGCCATTTTGATCCAAAACGGTGTGCAAAAAGCAATTGATAGTGTGTAGGAAATGCACAAGGGCATGCATGACTACAACAAGATGGGAATAGATTGATACAAAGACATTATCGGAATTCAACTATGTCTTTCCAATGAAGTGCTAAGAAAGGTTTGCCAAGGAAACCATAACCAAGGGAATATGGGAGAAATTAAAGTCACTCTATATGGCCAAGGGTGTCACCAATTTTCATTAGTTATATACCATCTACAAATTCAACTTACCTTTTCATCCAACATTTTTTTTCTATTATAGTGTTTCTTAATTTTTACACCAATTTTGTTGAGGCAAAACTCAAAAGTGAATGGAGAATGTATATATTTTGAAGGTTTAGGGTGTTTTGATTGAAGATTTATAAGTTATAAAAAAAAAGATAGAAATAATAATAGTAAAATAATAAATAAAATCAAAAAAGTAAATTAAAAGCATAAAATTTCCATAAATACATTATTGTTATTTTCTAAAACCTCATCCATGATTTATGTATACAAAAATTCATCATAGCAACATGTATGATTATTACAAGTAGAACAAGGTGGATTACAGTCATTAGAATCAAAGCAATAACCATAACCACAATCACGGACATGATACGGTGAAAACGGATCTATTAATGCTGGTGGTGATGTTTCTGGTGCTTCACCATTCGATACTATCGGAGCGATTGATTGCAATTGTGGTGCTAATGCTTTTTCGTTTGGTGGCGGAGCAAATGTCGGTAGTGGCACAGGAGATAGTCGAACAGGATAATGGTGGCAATTCTTGTGGTGGACATGCTTGTGCCGTGCTTCTGTAAATACTACTTGAACTGCAATTAAATTAAAGATATACAAAAAGAAAGAGTTCTCTAGCATCAGATTCAAATGGATTCAGTTGTGATAAGTGTATTTATTAATTATTTGCACCAATTTAGAGCTGTTCAAATGTGACCCGACTCGAAATCGAAAGTTGACCGACCCGAAAATATGTTTCTTTTTTAGGTTTATCGAATCGACAATATCCGAACCGAAGTTGCGCTCGAACCAATTTACGACCGAAATTCGTAAAATTAAACCCGAACTGCGACCGATTTTTATAACCGACATATAACCGTTAACCAAGATTACCCGAACCTAATAGTGACCGACCCGAGTCATACCCGACCCGAATCATGCTCAAAACCGAATTTGATCCGGTTAAAACCGACTTTAACCGAACGAATTTTTAATAGAAATGCTGTAAACCTGAACCAACTTTTAACATAAAGGTATGATCGACTCATACTCAATCTTCTTATTAGTTAATCTAATAAAGTAATAGAAATTTAAATAAATTAAATTTTATACATAAATGGTTTCATATATTTAGTGTTAATAATCAATGGTCAATGTCTATTTAAATATTTTTAATCAAATTAGATGAAAAATGATAAAACTTTAATTTTATAGTCAAATAAGAGTAAAAGTAACAAAGTAATAATCACAAACTGATTTGCATTTTAACTAAGGGAAATCTTATCATCAATTAAAAAAATGTCTAACAACTTAATCTGATATTGACTCGATCTATAGTAATTAGTAATTCGTAGCCGAATTCTATTGCAAAATAATACCCGAACTTGATCTGTACCCGGTAAAACCAAACCAATGATTAACTGATGACAGTCCGAGGCTGATTGACTACTCGACATGAACTTCAACCGACACCGAGCCGATGCTAACTCGATAGCTCAAATAACTGACCTTCAACCGAACCATGACTAACTGACCTGACCCGAGTGTGACCCGCCGTAACACGCATCCGAAAAATAATCGATCCGAAATACAACTGAACCGAATGACACCCGTCCGAAACCAACCCCATCACCCGAATGAACACCTCTACACCTATTCATGTCATTTATACTCTTTTATAATATTCGTTGTTAGTAATTTCGTGCTTGATTGAATGAGTTTGACAAAGAAGAGAAGCAAAAGAATTGAAAAGTATTCATACTATATATGTTTTGAGTGAAATTTGATGTGTTAATTCTTTTGATTATAAGTGTTGACAGAAAAATCTTGCTAAGTTGAATTGTATACTTTTAAGGGCTTTTATATATATATATATATATATATATATATATATATATATATATATATATATATATATATATATATATATATATATATATATATATATATATATATATATACACGTATATATATTTATATATATATATATATATGTATATATATATATATATATATATATATATATATATATATATATATATATATATATATACATATATATATATATATATATATATATATATATATATATATATATATATATATATATATACACATATATATATATATATATATATATATATATATATATATATATATATATATATATATATATATATATATATATATATACATATATATATATATATACATATATATATATATATATATACATATATATATATATATATATATACATATATATATATATATATATATATATATATATATATATACATATATATATATATATATATATATATATATATATATATATATATATATATATATATAGTAACACCAGAAATTGTGTTAACTTTTTACAGAAAAGGTATTACTTTTGTACAAAAAATGTGTTACTTTTGTTTTTAAAAAAATCTGGTACTTTTACCAAAAAAGTGTAACTTTCAGAAAAAATAAATAAAAATGCAAAGTAACACGTTTTTTTAGAAAAGTAACACCTTTTTATGGTTCACACGGTTCTCATATAAGGATGGTTTTCACTTGAACTTCTCCTTATATATATATATATATATATATATATATATATATATATATATATATATATATATATATATAATTATTATTTTTTTGAAAAAGAAAAAAACTTTCATTCCAGACAAAACCAAAAAAATACATCAAAACTAAGGGCTCAAGCCGACTATAAATAATAATAATAATAATAATAATAATAATAATAATAATAATAATAATAATAATAATAATATTATTATTATTATTATTATTATTATTATTATTATTATTATTATTATTATTATTATTATTTTATTATTATTATTATTATTATTATTATTATTAGTGTAGAAACTCGTGTAATGCACAAAATTATTATTATAAAATTATACATAAATATAAATTTAAGATAAAGATACAATAGCATGTTATCAGTAAAAAATTATGATATTTCTTCTATAATAGATAGAACATTTTAGAATATATAGTGCTTTTAATAAAAAAAAATTAGGTCGTTAATATAAGTATTAGTTAAAGTTTTCATAGTTTTTAAGGTATATATGAGTAATTTTCCAACATAATCATAATAATTATTTGTCATTCTCAAAATATTTTTGATTATCATGTATCTTTTGTTTCTTTGATAAATATTTTAGGAATGAACATTTTAATGAAGAACTTTATTAATTAGCAAATACTACAAAATAAAAAAAACTAATATATATTCTTAAGTATTTTAACGGAAAATTTATACAGCTTTAAACTTTAAATATATAATATTCCTAAGAGAATTTTAAAAAATATATCTTATTATAATATACTAATACTCATATTAAAGATTAACTTTATGGAAAACCAGATGAAAAACAAGAGAAGCGCACTTACATGATGAGAAAGTAAAAAGGACGACAACAAAAAGAAAAAAGTTGGTGACATATTTTCCTTCCATGGTAATTTGGTATAATGAAGTTGAATAATAGGAGCTAAATATATAGTCTTCAGGAACCTTTGTTTCTTAGTTGAGTAGTACATGGATATTGTACGTAGCCCACATTTAGTATATTGACTTTAAAGTTTAATTAAGGATCAAGTAAAGCTAATAAACATACTTCTTCACATGTGCATATGGACGATGCTTTCACTTGAGACCAATTTCTTGCAATATAATGTACCTTTAGTTTCAAATAGGAATCATATTTACTCAATCATTTAAAAAAATACGTTCAATTGATTGTCAATTTTGACAATATTTTTCCTGTAAGTAAGAGGGAGAGAAAATATTTAAAGTTGGTTGAATGATAAACAATACCAACTTAATATATAGACGCGTAAATGTTATTGTTTCTGTTAAATTAAAAATTAAACATAGTTAATTAAGATAAACATAAAGCTTAGTATATGATGGATTTAGGATATATAGTGATTAGTAACAATATTGTTTTAGGGGTTTGTCCGTCTTTGTAATCAAACTCTTCTTTGATGAGACCACATTTAATGAACTATATAAGGTAACAAAGGTCAATTGGCTATGAGTGTTGACTTCTTGTAGAACCTACTATGATGAAGTCAGTAAATACACAATAGAAAAAAAACCTAATGCACTCACACCAAACGACACATTCTCTAATGATTATCTTGATTGGGTAATTAGAGTTTGATTTAGGGCGTAAGGCCTTTATGTGTTCTTTATTAAAAGAGTAAACACAGAAGTGTAAATGTCAATTCTCTAAATGATTGAGAGTAACAAGCACACAATTTAGTTGGGTGAATAAACGTAAGGTGCCTTAAAATGTCTTTTTAACCTTTGTTTAAGTCTTACATTCACAGTGATTTTCCACCTTTTTTTCTCTTTGCTTAGTTAGTAGAGCTGGTGCTAAAGTGGTCTTCTTCCATTATGGTAAGACTGGTCATGAAAAAGACAAGTGTTTTGACCTTCACGGTGTGCCTGATTGGTATACCGGTCTACGTGGGTCTCGTAGTGGACGTGTTGGTCGTGGTGGTCGTCATGGTATTCCTAGTCACAACGCTTTTGCTGTTAAAATGGGTGGTCCACGTAAAGGGGGTGTTTCTGATATTCAAGATGTTGATCGCACTCTTGCTTTTACTTTGACCTAGGAACAATAGAAGCAGTTTATATGACTGCTCTTAAAGGGGCACAATCTTCTTCTTCCTCCTCACGATACGTATTCTTTTAATGATTTGATAATTGACACCGGTGCTTTGAATCATATGACTGGTAACATAAATTTTTTCTCTGATTTACGTGATATTCACTCTATTGTTGGTCTGCCTAATAGAAACAAGGCTATAGCCACGAAAAAAGGAATAATCAAGTTGATTGATCAATTTGTGTTCCATAATGTATTATATGTGCCCTCTCTTACTTGTAACCTCATGTCTGTTTCTCAATTATTGGAGGAACATAGCTACCATGTCCTTTTCACTCACAAATTTTGTATTATTCAAGCCCTCAACTTGAAGAACCTAATTGGAGCGGGGGTGCAGTGTAATGGGGTCTATCTGCTACAAATTGTTCCTGATTGTTCATTTCAAGCTAATGCAGATGGTGTTCCAAATGCTAGTTTACTTTGGCGTATAGGTCATCCTAGTATGAAAGTACTACACTTATCATTAGTGTTTAGTTGTGGTAAAAATAATGTCTGTGGAATGTTTGATTGTTCTATTTTTTTTCATGGGAAAACAACCTCAGAATTCTTTTCCTTTATGTTTCAATAAAGCATCTGATTTGTTTGATTTGGTTCATTGTGATATTTGGGGTCCCTAAAAATTTTTGTCTAGTAGTGATGCTTCTTACTTTCTTACTATTGTTGATGATTTTTCTCGTGCAACTTGGGTTTATTTAATGACTGGTAAACATAAAGTTGGTGACTTGATTAAAAATTTTTATGCTTATGTCAAAACCCAATTCCATAAAAAGATTAAGATGTTCTAAAGTGATAATGGTAAGGAGTTCACTGGCTTGTCGCCATTTTTTGTTAAAAAAGGGATTATACATCAAACCTCTTGCGTTGATACTGCTCAATAAAATGGTAGTGTTGAACGCAAGCATAAGCATATTCTTAATGTTGCTCGAGCTTTGCGTTTTCAAGCTAAACTTCCCAAGTTTTTTTGGGGGGAATGTGTCCTTGCTGCTGTACATTTAATCAATCTCACCCTTACCCAGTGTTAAATGGAAAGACTCCTCATGAATGTTTATTTGGTCAAGCTCCTTCGTATAGTGCTTTGGGTGTTTTTGGTTGTCTCTGTTATGTTGCCAATCGATCTTGGGTTTGTGATAAATTTGATTCTTGGTCTCGGAGATGTATTTTTGTGGGCTATCCTTTTGGTAAGAAAGGTTGGAGATGTTATGATCTAGAGACAAGGCAATATGTGATTAGTCATGATGTGAAATTTATGGAGGACCAATTCCCTTTTCCTGAAACTTTGAATGCTAAAGACAAATTTCATTGGGAGCAATATATCTCTCAAGTCCCTTTATGGGATGATGATTTGCCATTACATGATTCTGATGCACAAGATACCGTTGTGACCACTTATGTTCCTACTATGCCTGAACTAGCTGTTGTGCCCAGTTCAAGCACTGATTATGTTCCTACTTTGTTATTGGGGCACCTCAGACTGTCTCTACTCCTGTTCCTGTTCCTGTTCCCGTTCCTACTTCGACTTCACCTGTTGACACTCTCAGTTCTTCCAGTGCCACAACTGATTTGGGTCGTGGTCTTCGAACTAAGGTTCCTTCTTCCAGGCTTCGGGGCTATGTGACAAATATTGTATGCTCTCTTACAATAGACCCTCCTTCCATGTCCTGCATCGCTCCCGCTGCTCCTTCTTGTTCTTCAGGTAAACCTTTCAATATTGCATGTTATATTCAATATGAAAAATTCTCTGATAATCATAATTTTTTCCTAACCTCTATTACCACAAGAAAGGAGCCTTCCTCGTTCAAAGAAGCCATCAAATATCCATAATGGCGTCGTGCTACGCAGGAAGAAATAGATGCTCATGAACGTAATAGCACTTGGTCATTGGAGGATTTACCTCCTGGTAAGAAAGCTATTGGTTATGTTTGGGTATATAAGATTAAATATACATCCAAAGGTGATGTCGAGCGTTTCAAAGGTCATCTAGTTGTTTTGTGATAATCGTTAGGTGCATGGTGTAGACTATAATGAAACCTTTGCTCCTGTGGCCAAAATAGGGACAGTCTGTCTCTTTCTTTCTGTAGCTGCCTCTTTGAAATGGGAACTGCATCAAATGGATGTTCATAATGCTTTCTTTCATGGTGATCTAGATGAAGAGGTGTATATGAAGCTTCCACTCGGTTATCACACTTCTACATCTGGCAAGGTTTGTCATTTCCGCAAATCATTATATGGTCTAAACTAGGCTCCGCGCCAATGGTTTTCCAAACTGTCACATGCTTTGAAATCTTATGGTTTTAAGAAATCATATGCTGATTATTCTTTATTCAGTTACGTTAAGGGTAATGGTTCTCTTCACATCCTTGTGTATGTGGATGATCTTATTATTGTGGGATCTTCTCATGATTTTATTACTCGCTTTAAAGCATATTTGTGCGTTGTTTCCATATGAAGGATCTTTGTCCTTTAATATATTTTTTGGGTATTGAGGTTACTCGTGGTGCAAAAGGTATTTTTTTTGTCTCAATGCAAATATACGATAAATGTGTTGACTGAAGTTGGTATGTTAGGTTGTAAACCTATTGATACACCAATGGAACAAAATCATCATCTTGCCTTTGCTATAAGAAATCCATATGCTCATCCTGATCAGTAACGTTGTCTAGTAGGTCGACTTGTGTGTCTTTTTGTTACTCGTTCTGAATTAAGTTATGTTGTTCATACTATGGCTCAGTTTTTGATTGATCCCAAGTTTCTCACTGGGAAGTTGTTGTTCGTGTTTTACGTTATATTAAAGGTAGTCCTGGCCAGGGCATTTTGTTGCGGTCTATGAATACTATGTGTTTAACAGCTTTTACTAATAGTGATTGGGCGGCTTGTCCTTTAACACGTCGATCCTTGTCTGGATATATGGTGTTCTTGGGTCGTTCTCCTATATCTTGGAAAACTAAGAAACAACATACAGTTTCTCGCTCTTCGGCTGAGGCTGAGTATCGTGCCATGGCTGTAACCACTTGTGAGTTAAAGTGGTTAAAATCTTTGTTGTCCTCTCTTGGGATTCTTCATTCTAAACCTATGAAATTATTTTGTGAGTATGCGCTTCATATTGCCAAAAACCCAGTATTTCATGATTGTATGAAGCATATTGAAGTTGATTGTCATTTTATTCGTGATAAGTTGGTTTTCGGTAATGTTGTTACTTTCTATGTTCCTACCGGCCATCAGTTGGCTGACATTTTGACTAAAGCTCTTGGCAGAAAACATTTTGAATTTCTTTTACGCAAGTTGGGCATTTGTGATTTGCATGCTCCAACTTGAGGGAGTGTGCTAAGGAACCTAGTATTATTAGGACTCCAGTAGTTGTGTATTTAGGAAAGTCATTATTCTTTGATATCTTTTCCTTTATTGTAAGCTTATTCTTCTAGGGTTTAGTTGGGTTGGTTTGTATTATAAATAATGTTATTTTTAATGAGCAAAGCATGTCGTTTTCCCAATTACTCATGCATCATAACACTCTAGTATGCCCCCTCATACGAGAGCCCTTTGGATTAAGATTGTGGATGCAACACAACCCTTCTCTGGTACGAAATATTCTATTTGAACTTTAGGGGAGGTTGAGATTCGAATTCGTATCCTCTTGTCATGCTGACTTCTATTACCATGTCATGGAACTAACTCAACCAAAAGCTTAAGCTGACGAGTAAAGCCTCATAATATGTTATATACTCTAACACGCCCTTTACACGAGAGCCTTTTGGCCTAGAAGTGTGGATGCAACACATGCCCTCCTCATACTTATTGCGGAATGTTCCACTTGAACTTGAGTGGTGGTTGAGATTTTTTAATCCGTGGCTGTCACGTTGCCTTCAATTTCCATGTCAAGTAACCAACTCAACCAAAAGTTTAATCCGATGGTTAAATCCCATAATATGATATATATATATATATATATATATATATATATATATATATATATATATATATATATATATACATATATATATATATATACATATATATATATATATACATATATATATATATACATATATATATATATATACATATATATATATATATACATATATATATATATATATACATATATATATATATATACATATATATATATATATATATATATACATATATATATATATATACATATATATATATATATACATATATATATATATATATACATATATATATATATATATACATACATATATATATATATACATATATATATATATATATACATACATATATATATATATACATATATATATATATATATACATATATATATATATATATACATATATATATATATATATACATATATATATATATATATATACATATATATATATATATACATATATATATATATATACATATATATATATATATATATATATATATATATATATATATATATATATATATATATATATATATATATATATATATATATATATATATATATATATATATATATATATATATATATATATATATATATATATATATATATATATATATATATACTCTAACAAGCTATTCCCAATCAAATTACTCAGAAATAGAGAATACAATTAATTTGAGTATGTGGTAAGATGTTTATTAAGAATAATACACGAGAAAAATATCCAAATATACATGTATATCATATGATCAGATATTCTCTTAATTATGTGTTAGTACTTGTAAAATACAGGATCACTAGATATTAATTCTTATTGTGTTGAAATTGTATTGAAATCATAAACTAGTCATACTGGCAGGTATTATTAGCACCACAGGCTGTGCAAGGCCAATCACAATCATTATCGTCAAAGCACGGGAAGCCACAACCATGAACCTGATAAGGCGGATATTCCTGTCCTGGAGGAGGAAGGTCAGCTGGCACTCCTATATCATAAGGAGGTTTCGGTGCATCTATATCGCCCTCGTCCTCCCCTGAACTGGGTGAAGGAGCCGGTTCAGGTGCCTGTGATGGCACAAATGATGCCAGTGTCATGGGTTCTTCATACGAACATGTCTTGTTAAAACCACAAACTGTGCACGGCCAATCACAGTCGTTTGAGTCAGTACATGGGTAGCCACACCCATGAACCTGATAGGGTGGATATTCGTATCCAGGAGGTGGAAGAACAGCTGGTTCTCCTATATCGAAATAAGTACATGTTTGGTTTGCACTACAGATTGTGCAGGGCCAATCGCAGTCGTTTGAGTTAGTACATGGATAGCCACAACCATGGGTTTCGTACGGGGGGACTTCTGGTACTGGTGGTAGTGAATCTGCACTAGGTGGGGAAGAAATTGGGGGCCATGGGTAAGGTTCATCGTACGCACATGTGTAGTTTGCACCACATATTGTGCATGGGGCATCACAATCATTGGAGTCGCTGCACGGATAGCCACAACCGTGGATTTGGTATGGGGGCAAATTGTTAATGTCTATATAAGGTGCTGGTTCTGGGTATGATGGAACTGGTGCTAATTCTCTTGGTGGGTCTTCAATGTTTGGCAGGTCTTCAGCGGTTGATGTTGGTGCAGGAGATGGTGATATTTGTGGTGGCGGTGATGGTGGTATTGTCACTGGAGAAGGCTTTACACGACGATGGTGGTGGTTCTTGTGTTGTACATGCTTGTGCCTTGCTTCTGCCCTAAATGGAAAATGAGCTACAATAATAGTAACGGAAAATAATGTTAGAAAAGGAATTGTAGCTAATGAAAAGAAATCAAGGACTAGAAGTTTTTACACATAAAATAGAGTTACAACATAACTTGCAAATCCATGCTAGCTGTTGTTAGGCTGCGACAATTTTTGAATCATCATGTGGGCCATTTGTGTGGATATGCCCACAGGGCACCCGTGGGCTTGGGCCCACCAACTCACAGAAAATGAATGTAGACTTGCATATATAGTTGATGAGGTTCACTCTTTTCAAAATCATATGATATTAAAATGATTGCTCACGAAGCATTATATGCAAGTCCACAACCCACTATTTTAGTCATGTGAGATTTTCTTCACATGTAAAGTATTTCGAACAGTTGTCACTATTACGAAAACACCAATCACTATAAAACCACTCATTGGATTAGGGGTGTTCAATGGGCCGGCCAAGGGCCATTTATAATTAAAGAGGGCTTTAAAATGGGCCAGGCTTTGAAAGCCCAGCCCGGCCCAACTCAGCCCATTTTTACTACTAAATTTTATTTTAATTCTCATTTATCAATTTATAATAATTAAACTATCATTTATAATAAATAAATTGAAAAAATATTTATACATTAAATATGTTATTTACAAAGGCTCGCTTTCGGCCTTTATTAAGCCATTTTATAGCCCGCTTCATTTTTAATTATTGTATAGCCCGTTTTCGGCCCGACCCTAACAAACCCTTCAAAAAACGGGTTGAATAAGAGCTTAAAATGAGGGCCTGGCGCACTAAACACCCCTACATTGGATTAGCACAAAGATTTTGTTGACAAATTGATGAGAAGACATAAAACATATAACATATCATGACATATCCAATTAAAACAAAACATAAAAATTGAAATAGTTATGCAAGAAGTAGTACATGTTGCGAAAGCAAAAAGGATGACAACGAGAAGAGATAGCTTGGTGACAGAAGTTTTCCCCATATTGAATAATTCAAATCATGCAGAAAATAAATGATATTCAAAACTTAGAGGCAATCAACGAATTTATAATTTATGTTGATGAGGAGCCTTTGATTCATAGTTGAGTAATGCATGGATTTGGTAGTCCATATTCAATCAATAATTGACTTTGGAATTCAATTAAGGATGAAGTAAAGGTAATAAATGAACTTATTCACATGTGCATCAACATATATATATATATATATATATATATATATATATATATATATATATATATATATATATATATATATATATATATATATATATATATATATATATATATATATATATATATATATATATATATATATATAGTATGTGTTTGATTAAGGACTAATCTTTCCTTAGACATTATATTCTCATTGAACCTTTAGTTTTGTCACACGTTAATACATTAGTCACACTTGAGGTTCATAGAAAAGTGGTTCACACTTGCTTAGACTTATACCTTACTATTTTGTATTTAGAATTTATAAAAATTACTGGTATCATACCTTAAAATACATATAAAAAGTGCCAACTGTAAAAATATTAAAATGCATGAATATATATTTGGGGTAAAAGGAGGCATGTGTAAAGGAAGGCCATTGACTCACCTATGAGAAGGGTGAAAGCATCACAGTTAATCGTACGAAAAGTCATGGGATGGTAGATTTAGGAAAACAGTGAGATGGACAAATTGGGAATGGCTAGAGCGAATTGCGTATATCTTAAGATTTGACTAGAGATAAAACTATTTGAAGACGTCAAACTTGTGTTCTACACCTTCAGTAGTTATTTATATTTAATTGGTTTATGTTTTTAGCCTTTATGATTGACATTCCTTTCCTCGACTTGCTATACATAATCTTGTATAGGTCTTTCTCAAGTTGAGGATTTCTTCTTTTAAGAGTATGGTATATTTTCTCTTAATCCTCCTATTCACATCAAATGCTCCATTTTTCATTTGGTCATCATTTTCCTTTATATATGACTTATGTGATCCAATTATTTGCACAATTATTATTAAATTATCATTTTTTCCTTATCTTTCCTTACTAACTCCTACCATGTTGTCCTTCTCTTTTTCTTGAAATTATTATTAAATTAAATAGAACATTTAATTAGAATAAAAAGGATTAGTGTAAAATAATCATTAGTGGATTTAAAATAATAATAGTCGATATCAAACTAAATGACTAAAAACTTATCGTCTTAAAATCAAATCTTATATTAGTTAGAGTATATATCACTTTTTTAAAAGTAAGGCCATGTCTTTGATTTTTGCTGCCCTTTTGATTACAATCCCTCGTTCTACCATGCACTAAAAAAATGATTAATGAAAAACATTTGAGTTTAGTCAAAGTAAAAACAATAATATTTAAAAACATAAAAGACGCACCAGCAACGGGATCTGTCTCCAAAAAATTGATCCTATAACTTTTCACAGGTTCAACTCTGAGAGTAGGTTGTATTGAAGTTAGAAATGTTTAGGGGCGGGTTTAGGTAGATTAGCGAATTGAGTATACTATGTTAAGGAATCAATTTAATTAGGAGTGTTTAATGGATCGGGTTGGATAAAGGCCCTTTAAATTTAAAATGGGCTTAAAATAAAGCCCGGCCCGTCCCAATCCGACCCATTTTCATTACTAAAAATTATTTTAATCCTCATTTATCAACTTATAACAATTAAATTATCATTTATAATAATTAAATTGAAAAAAGATTAATAATACTCATTGACATTGTAATTTGTACTATTTAAACAATACATTAATTATGCAATTTATAAAGGCTCCTTTTCGACCCTTATTAAGTCCTTTTATAGCCCGCTTCATTTTAATTATAGTAGAGCCTGTTTTAGGCCCGGCCCATTTTTAGCCCGACTCTTACAAAGCTCTTCTAAAAATAGACCAGATAAAGGCTCAAAATGGAGACTCGGCCCATAACACCCCTAAACTCAACCAAAAGCTCAAACTGATAATTGAGTTACATACTCTAGCATTTTCACAATGCATTTGTCAAATTACAATATTTGTTAACATAGAAACAAATTCATTTAAGCTTGAAAAGCACACACTAATTTAGAAATATAAGTTCTCTTGTGCAACACACTAGATTAGTGATCTGATAGAATATATAACATATCTTGATGCTTCAACATTAAGTTTAAAATTCTGGTTGAGTTGGTTCTTTGACAGAATTGTTAGGAAAAACAACCCCATTAATGAAGCTTAAAGCAGACCAACTTGTATCCTTAACACCCTGAATAGGATGAAGAAGGAACCTATGAAGCCCAAACCATAATCCCGTCCTACCCTTATAATACTTTTCTTGAGCATCGATTATATCACAACTCGTCTGCAAAACCGTAAGATAAATCATCAAAAGTGCAGCTAATGTCGAAATCCCAACCCACAAATTAGTAAAATAATCATGTTTAAGTCTAGTCTTAACCTTAATCAACCAACGGCCAGAATACAAATTAATACTTTCTACAACGTCACATAAATAAGACTCGTTACCATCATATTCGACTTCGACGCAAAGATTATTAACAAGTTTAGCCACTTGTTTGTTGCTCCCTAAGGAGTGTTGTATCACGCCTTCGTAGTGCATTAGTCCAACATCGTCAGCAGAGTTAATGAGCTTGTCGAGGAAGAATAAGTACGCTGTCATATCAGGCTTGCAGTCGTGGTGGCACTGCTCGTATGCGACAATATTCCTTAAGACACTGCCTGTATGATTGTCCATCTGCAATCCGGGTATCCTTAACACCCCATTCTTGAACTTTATGTCGAGTAATTGGGTGTCCTCACGCACGCGTATCTTGATACCAGACTCTTTTAGCTCTGTTATTGACCTATGCATATGAGGTTCTTTACCTCTATTCGCCTTTCGAAGGCTCAGACTCGAATGAAAAACATCCAAAAGGTGATGATAACACTTATCTTTGTTACTAGTGGTTAAGTCCATAATGCATTGTTCTAGAACATTCTTTTCTCTTCTCATTAATGGGTTAATGAAGTTTAGTACAAGTCTTTCAAGTGATGTTTCCTTGTTTGAATTTGATCGTGTTTCCTTGTAAATTGTCTTAAGGACAATCATAGGTAGTTGGTTTTCGAGAGTGATTAGATCACGACGAACAACAGGTAACATCCATCTCTTAGGGAGAAGGGATAAACAAGAATTGAAGTCGTTTTCGTTAAGTTCTTTAAAGAGATGAACAATAAAACACCCATCAAGAAGCATCATTTCTACAAACTTTTCACTACTCAATCCAATTTCTTCGGAATAAGACTCTCGAACATCATGCTCGATGCTATGTAGTACTGAAATCAGCTTATCGACACTAATTTTATGCGTACCTGAGTTACCAATAAGACTATTTAAAGCGAGCAATTTGAGCTGCTCCGAAGCTTGCAAGCTAGGCGAACCATGATGGTACGGGCCAATTGATATGAAATGAGGCTCGTACGATTTTGCATCGATCTTGCGTAGCTTGGCTGGGACACGGTATATGCTGACTTTCTTTTTCTGATCTTGCTGTCCTACTTCTTTCATTTTCTGTTCTAGATAGGTACTCAAATTTGTGCTACTCGCACCCGATTGAGGCTCTTCATGCTTGTCGACACGCAACGATGATCGATGGGGTTGCGGGTGGTGTTGTATTGCCTTCATTTTCTCTTTTAAAGACTCAAACATGTTTGTGTTGCTAGAAGTTACAGACCTATTTTCTGATAACAGGGATTTTGAACATGATTGTCTAGAATATATTGGGAATTTTTTCAAATGTAGTGTAATGGATTTGTTTCTTAACATCATGTAATTTGAGATTAGTGTAGAATGATTGAAAATTGGAAAGGATTTATTGGAATTTGGTTAAGTATAAGAAGATCATTAAGAAGTATGCAGCATTGAGATTTCAACGCTTTGATATAGTACAACATGTAAAAATTTACAAGTCAGTATCTAAAGTCGTCTTTATATTATTTTTTTTTTTTACTGAATATGTGAGATCATTGTTTAATACATGTAGGACCCACCAGGTCAGGACTATTAAGTACTACTGGTAAATTATTTGAGTACTATAATATATTAATAAACGTGAACATAGTATCGAATAAGATTAGAATTTAATATTCACTTCTATTCTCTTTAATTGTCTCATTTAATTTTGGCACATTTGCTAATGCACGTTTTTTATTTTAAATATCTCTAATTGTGCTTGAGTAAAAATTATAAAAAATTAATATTAATAAAATTTACAATAAGACGAATTAAACAAGATCCCACATGATTATGTAGTAACTTATAGATTAAGAATAAATCTCATAATAAAAATAACTGACGAATAGTGTTAAAAACCAAATAAGACAAGTAAAGCTAACAGAACGAAGTATGTCATAACTAGGGATGGTCATGGGGCGGGTCTGAAGCGGGTCTGGCCAGACTCGGATTCGGACCCTTTTATTTTTTTTGGATCCGGACTCTAAGGGTCTAGAATTTTCAGACCCGGACCCTACGGATCTGACAGGGTCTAGGGTCCTTAATGGGTCTTATACAAAACCTCTTTGATTTGTCAAAATTGAACCTTTTTCGAGTCTTTTTGTATTTTTGTAAGCAACTTATTATCGTATTACAAACACTTGTTCGAGTCCATGAAATTCAAATACAAAATAATTACTCAAACGTAAAAACACTTGTCTAAATACATAATTAAAAATCAAATATAAAAGACTAAATGAGAAACATAGTTTATATTCCATAACATTAAAAATTAAAAATTACAAAGAGAAATTAGGGTTACTGGAGTAGTGGAGTTTAGGGCTTTAGGCTTTATTTACTGCTTTAGTTTAGACTTTAGGAAAAAACATGTTTTCAACTTTTCATTATATTAGAAATAAATTAAGAAATCAGAAATTTAAAATATAAAATTTAAAAGTTTAGGGTCCAGGTCCGGATTCGCGTCTTCACCTTAGGACCCGGACCCAGACCCGTCAAATTTTTTTAAGATCCAAACCCGGATTCGGATCCAATGGGTCTAAAAAATTAAGACCCGGACCTTTAAAAAAGAGGCGGGTCCAATAGGGTCCTGGACCCATGACCATCCATAGTCATAACTCAAAAATGATTCGATATGAAAATACCATAAAACATGGTCAAATTTATCCCTAATTATTTCAACCCTTTTTCTTAATTTTAGGGACTTGAGTTTTGTATTTTGAGTTGGTATTTCTTGGTTATAGTATTAAAATTGGTATATTGATCATTGACAATAAGTTAATATTTTCTTTAAAAATAAAAGTATCTTATATTATAATTATTGAAAAATATTGATTATATATATAAATTTCTAAAAATCATTGACATGTTGGGTGAAACCGACCCAAACTCGACAGGATTGGAGGCAAAATAGATTCGACCTGACATAAAATATGTCCAATCGATCATTTTGACAGATCTACGTAATAGGTTGAAGGTCATTTTGCAACATCTTTTTGAATAATTTTCCACTCCGTCCAATTCAATTTAGTTGTTTCATTTCATTTTGACATACGTTAATTTACTTATTCAAGTCTTAACATCTCTAATTTACAAAATTAAAATTATAAAAGGTTAATATTAATAATTGATACATTCACATGAATCAAATAAGATTCATATTGACTATGTTTAAATTTATAGATAAATAATAAATACAAATTAAGAGTACTGCATCAAATTTTATTTATGTAATGCAAAGTAATAGTTTTTCAAAATGTCATTTGATAAATGCAATTATTTGCGCTTATTGATATCGTTTTATTTCTTTATGATGTTTGTTGTTATTGATTTTGTACTTATTTTGGAAGATATATGCCACTCTACTCATTTTGGCTATTTATGTTGATTTTGAGTGATTCTGATTATTTTTAGTTTCAATTTTATATATTTTCTTGGAATTACTATTTTGATTTGTTACGCATTCGCTTAAAATAAACTAGGAATCTCAATAGTTGATGTGTATGTATATGAGTATATATTGATGTGGTGCATATTGGTATCAAGTATGTGTCCTTCTCGATACCAACATTCACCACATAAATACTCATGTACAAACCCATCAACTATTATATGTATATGTGTATAAACACATCAACAATTCAGATTATGAGTTTATTTTTATTGATAAACTGAAAATTTAATTGATAAATATCATTATAACTTTATGTTACTTTTAATTTTGGATATTTTTTTCAATTAATTAAGTCAAATTAGTAAAATACAATAATTTTATTATATTTTTTATCCTACCTTATTAAAAATCCCTAATATTTTAACGGTCGGAAGAATCAAGTGAAGTCAAATGACCTCATAGCCTACTATGTGCCTCTGCCACTAGAGAATCAAATGCACACAACCGTACCTTTATTAGTGATAACCTTAACAAGATTTTTTTCAATTGCTTCAAAATTGTGTAAAAGGTAAATATAGCCAATAAATTAAAGGAAAAATTACCTAGAATAATTTAACCTTTTTATAATTTTTTTACAATAATCCCATATACTGATTAACTATAAATAATCTCAACTTTAAGAAATATTTTCCTAAAGTAAACCCGATAACCGGATGATATGTTATAGCAAGTTTTTTTAGAAAAAAAAGATAAATTAAAATATAATGTCGAAGAAAAATGTAAACAAAATGTTGAAAAAAATTTATAATTCTTTTATTATTCAGAATTTTTTATGTAAACTTTTTAAATTTTTCTCTAATTTTAAATTAATTTTCAGTTTATTTTTTAGCGAATTACTTGCTATAGTAGGTTATCGGGTTACTCAAACTTACTCTAGGAAAAATACCCCCTAAAATTGGGATTATTCATGGTTAATCTATAGGTGAGATTATTATAAAAAAATCATTGAAAGATTAGATTATTCTAGATTAATTTTCCAAAATTAAAACAAATATTTGATCAATCTAATCAATTCTTTTTTTGGTGCATTGATTTGAGAGCCACAAAAGTCCTAATATAGTCATAACATAACGAACATAAAACATTGTGTCTTCCTCCATATAAAATTGTTAGCAAATGAAACAATAATTTGCTTAACAGTTTCTCAAGCAAGCAATCCCTTTTTATTATGTAAAACCATAATTATGCTACAAAGAATCATAAAACTTCATCCCAAACCCTCTCCCAAGATCATCAATAGTATTACAAAATAAAGCCACAAAAAAGAAAACGGAAAAAAGAAAACGAGGAAAAATTCTATGTGAAAACAAATCAATATGCCGACCATGCGCCATTTACTGCTCCGGCTCCAAGAACACGCGGAGCTCTATAGTCGAACACACCGAGTTTTTTAAGTAGCATGTTAATGAGATCACCAGCCACATATGTGATCCCGGAGACCATAAATCCCATACTTACATAAATGAAGACTGTTGAAAAGTACGGCTTAGGAGACTTTTGGACGTATGCCTTCCCTATAGAAAGGATAGTAATGCAAACAAGTGAAGCAGCTGCGAGTGTTGCGAGTTTATAGTCCTTGTTATCGCTCTTACGAAAGGTAAACCCATATATGATCGGGGACATTAGACCAAAAACAAGATAGGATAACACGGACACAAATGCATGCAGCACAAAGTGCCCTGCCCTCCCTAGCTGCTCCGAATAACGCTCTGTTCCTTGTTCATGTTTTAGCTCCTTTAGCTGCATGGTGAGAAAACAAATGATTCATGAGACGTAGTCCATGATTAAATGGCATATAGATTTAGCGATATATTTTAAGGGGTTGTTTGGTATAAGAAGTGGAAAGGTAATGGAAAGGGAATGTGTTACGAGGAGTAAAGGTATTCTTAAGTGTTATCGTTAATTGTTGTTTGGTACAAAAAATGTAAGGGAATGAAAAAAAAAGGAAGGCAAATGCATCATCCCTGTCATTTTCTCAATACCATATTTTCCTCAACCTCCACCAATCCCAAACCCACATAAGCCAATAATGTAATATCCACAGCACCATAAAACAATTCAATTAGCTCTTTTTTTTTCTTTTATTTTTTCTAAAATTTCATTTAGAGTTGAAACATGTTCAAATAAATCAATCATCAACTCTTTAATTGCCTTAATTTTAATTGTACCTGTTTTGATTTTGATTGTAATTTTCACAAAAGAACATAAATAAAAAAAATTAATCGAATGCCTCGATCTTCCATAAGTTCAAAGTAAAATCAAGTTGGTCGGCCACAACATTTAATACAAATCCATGATGAAACAAACACGAAATCAGAATACAAGGGATGATTGCACTGCCATAACTCAGAGTTCAAAAATGTTACTGGTGGTAGAGGGTCGGTAACAAAGCAACGGTAATGGTTACCTCTATTTAACGGATACCGTTACCTTTTTGACTAAAAAAAAAATGTAATGGATTATGTTTTTTGAATCTGTTTCCTACCCTAATTTTTGACATACCAAACACCTCCTATATAGACTAGAGTTTGTCTTAAATTAGGCTGAACTTATTGTGAATGTCAACAGATTATTGGGGAAATCGGAAACACAAGGTGGATGGTGAGAATCCATACAGGCAAGGGGAGCTGAGGGAGTTAATCCTTTATTTAGATGGTGAGAATCAAACCACAGCTACAAGGGTGAAAAAGAAAATTCTGCAACTACTAGGCTAACCTATGATTCTCTAAATAATTTTACTTGTTAATTTATATTTGTCATGGAAAAATGTAGTCTCAAGGTGGATTCATCTTGCATAATGTCAAGGTGATTCCTCGGATCTCTTTTTCTTGTACTAGAGCAAAGATTTTTAGCATATTCAGGATCTAACAACTTAATCCTAAAATGTATTGGTAAAAGTATCAGTCACGAATTATACGAAATTGATTGAACAAGGTCAAGGTTTCATAATTATCTGGTTTTTGAGATCCAAACTTTTTGACACAAAAGTTATGGTCTAATTGAGATATATCGACGATATTATGCTTATCAAAAGTAGAATTGATACTGATAAAGGTCAATGGTTACTTACGTTATGAAAAAGAACAATGAATCCACCAAAGACGTTGGCAAGTCCCAAAGCTACAATATTTACTGCAACAAAAGATAACGCAAGATTAATGGTTACGAAGCATTAGTATAAACAAATTTGCAAAGTCCATGGTTGAATACAAATTTCAAGCACAAACGGATAGTTCAACAGAAATCAATAGGACTCAGGTGCAATAAAATTGATAAAAGTCGGGAAACTCACAAGTGGTCGCATCTCCACCGGCTGCAGAAGAAATAACGCTTAAGCTGGTGATGCATTCTAGGAGACCACCATATACAATGGCTTTCATTATGTCGACACCAGCTCCGGGTCTTGGTGGTTCACTTGGTTGTCTGATGAGGGGTGTCTTATTGTCTGTTAAAGGTTGCGGTTCAGACGTCGATGCACCGGGCTGTGTAACTAAAGGTTGAGGCTCATGCACATCGGGCACTTGTATGATCACGTCTCCTGTATCATTATAATATTTTGAGTCAATGCTATTAAAGGATTTAGAGAATGTTCTGTTAGAGCATATAACATATCATGGGGCCTCAACCATAAGCTTAAGCTTTTAATTGAGTTGGTTCCTTGACATGGTGTCTGTTAGAGTATATAAAATATCCTGGGGCCTCAACCAAAAGCTTAAGCTTATGGTTAAGGCCCCAAAATATGTTATATACTCTAACATATTCTCCCAACTTCTTTTCTTCAATTTAATTATTACCATCACTTTCACTCTTACATTTTCACTGCTCAGCATAGTGCAAAAACAAGGTCGCATCACTCTAACATGTTATATACTCTTACATCGAAATATAGGCCGCATTGACCGCAAAAACATTTGTATTGATTGCATACCCATTTTACGACCATAGCGACGACAGTGACTGAAACTGTCTTTTTTCACTATGCTGCTCATTAAGTTCAGTTATAGTAAGTCAAAAGTTCTTTTTATTTTAGTTCTAATTAGTTGACGGGAGCAGGACCTTCTTCCACCCAACCCACAATTCATATGTATACCAATAGCTTCATACAAGATCGAGAAGAAAAAATAGAATCATAAACTAAGACTTCAGATGAAAAAAGACGGTACCTTTCGGAGGAGTTGAAGGAGCTTCTGGTTGATCAGGTGGTGGTGGTACGTCTGCATTATTGCGCACACAAGCAGATTATACAACTTATTAATAGTTTGTTTATATGGAAATTGAATCATGCAACTGAGTTTCTAAAGAGCCGAGAGGTACCTTCATCAGGAATTTTGGGATATATGGATTTAGGTGGTACTGGTTGTTCTGCATCGTTTCCGAATTAAATACAAGTTAGTCTTGTACTTAATATAATTAACTTATAGACAAAGGAGAGGTCTGGAGAAGGCCATACCTGATTCAACTATTGTAGAAGGTGGAGGAATAACAGGTAATATTGTATCTGCATCGGATGGTGTTAAAAGAAGATTTGTGTCATCTTTTTGGACTTCTGTACCTGCATAGTAGAAACTTGTAACAATAAGCCTCGAAAGCAAACACATTTCTATAATCCATTTACATATGTAGTAAACTAATCCATAACAACCATGCCAAAGCCTTGATCCTAATATATGGGATCTGCTACATGAATCAAAAACCAAATTTTTAGGAAATTAAATAAGATAAATTAGTGTATATTTATTTCCTAATACAAATCAATGAAAAAATCGTCGATGACTAGATTATACTTTTTCTGTCCCTATATAATACTAATGCGTAAATGGTTCTAGTCAGACTGTAGGAGTATGAAAAAGAAATGTACCATCCTCCATTGTTTGTGAAGGTTTAGACTCCAGCGAGAGTACTGGCTCATCTGTATATTATAGAATTGTTAGAATAAGAGGCTTATAAAATTTTGATTATGCGGCTAATATGCTAGTGTACATTAATCTGTACAGTCCGCTTCATGTTAGGAACTCAAAACCTTACAGAGAAATTCTATGGCTCGAATCTTTAGTGTTCTCTTATTTATTACCTGTGTCTACTATTTAGGCAGAATGCCATCACCTATTTTTACTAAAAAACTGAAAGAAACCCCAAAAAAAAAAAAGAAAGTGAGATATAAGAAGAAGAGTAAGAAGAGGGAGTCACTGAAGAAGATCCTTCTACTTCCCTTTTTTTGGAAGAAAAGGAGGATCGGGACAAAATCCTAATCGATGAAATGGAAAAGATCCGAGTGAATGGAAAGGACAAAACAAAGGATGAATTCCACTTGCCCTTAGAAGAAGCATGCTATAAAAATAGTCCAACTTCTTATTCTGGGAATCAAGCTGACTCCTGAGTGTTAGAGGATGTCCGTTCAATTCAAAAGCTAGGATGAATTTACAATTAACTATTAGTAATAACAATACTAATAAAAAGGGATTTCAGTAGCTCAAAATTTTATTGCACTGGGGAACTTCATCCTCGATACAGATAAAACAAAGATGGAATCAGATTTATTCCAAAAAAAACCATTCTACTTATTTGTATAATTCATTTATTAAGGTTCTTTGATCACAAAAATGGTTTGTAAATGACACTCTACCTGGTTTCGTCGAAGGCTTTGCTTTAGCTTTATCCTTGGAAAGCTGGCAGCAATTCACGAACCATAATGGAAAACTTGTTCCTGTCGGTAAAAAGATGGTTAGGCTTAACACATAAACGGTCAATCCTAGACATGGTTGTGCAACCGCAATGTACTTCAGGGTGGTGAGCCAGCACTAAGCATAAAACAGAGAGAGTGAGGTACCTTCTACAGATGTTAGATCAGGTATCTTATCAGTAGGTACTTGATTTTCTGCATCTTTACATAAAAAAATACGTCTGTTAATATTTTTGTTCGAGAGACTGGGATCATAATGCTGACTCATTAGAGAAGAGAGACTAGAGAATTGCTAGCATCGGTTTTCATGGGATCATAAAAGAAATAGCCATAAGTCTGCCATAACCTAACTCATTGGCTAGAGAAAAATACGGGATAGAAGACATACCGTAACCAGGTGTTTTGACAGGTTGAGTCTCTGGTGGAGAGATATCTGCATCAAATCATCACTTTCAGTTTTGTAAAATAAATGAATTGTTTAATTGAAGTGGTGATTGTATAGAAGACCATGCTAATTGGGGAGTTAATTAAGGGAAGTGATCCCAACTCACTTTTGGGAGAAAAAAGGCGGATAAAATTGTCAAATGAGTTCCTCGAAAGGAAATGATTCTCTTATTCAGAACCCCAAAAAGATTTGTGACACACTTTCAAAAGATGGTATTACAATGAAAAGGACTCCTATGTCATAAGTGGAATTTTCCTAGCATGAACAAGTTTATAGCCCAAAACAAGAGAAAGCAATATACTTCCGTCAGTAGGTTTCTCTCACAATGTTGTGATGACACATGGAAATGTTACAGTATATAACATATACTGGGGCCTCAACCATCAGCTTAAGCTTTTGGAACAGTTGGTTACTTGACATGGTATCAGAGTCAACTGACAAGAGGTCACGGGTTTGAATCTCAACCACCTCTCATTTAAAGTGAAATATATAGCCCCAGGTATGAGGAGGGCCTGTGCTGCATCCACACTCTTAACCTAAAGGGCTCTTATGTGATGGGGCGTGTTAGAACGTATTACATATCCAGGGGCCTCAACCAAAAGCTTAAGCTGATGGTTGAGGTCCCTGGATAATATAACTGGAATTCGTTTAATAGAGACAGAAATGTATGTACATATAGTGCTACCTTTCTTAGGTGCTGCAGGAGGTTGCTGTTCTGGTGGTAGCTCGGTTTCTGCAAAGTCAACAAAGGAAATTATTATAAGCCATTATATGAGAGTCAGGATCTTAGGCAGAATTTATGGGTCTGCAAAATTATAGCAACAAATAGTAATGCTTCAATTTGATGAGCTTACAATCGGAACGCAACGTCAAACTAAAAAGTAAAACAAATGAAAGGGTTGAGGGTGGTGGTGGCGGTGGAATGGCATGCATTACCAGATTTATATACAGGAGTCTGAGGAGGTACTGGTAAGTCTGCATCATCAAAAAGTAAAATCCATCAATTCTACGAGCTGGAAACCTACTTAATACGTAGGACTAAGGAAAAGTCGAAGTTCGTTTAAACAGAGCTTTAACAGAACTTCGAATATTACCCTTCGATGGTGCTAAAGAAGATTTGATCTCTTCAATTGGAAGCTTGGTACCTGCACCAAAATATGCAAGGCTTAGCTTCATAAACATTGGTTTCTCGACTCACCCATGCTCTAAGTTACTTGGACTCGGGTACTGATTTAGGGTATTGGTACGTGTCCAAGTGTCGGATACGTCTAAATATTCAATTATACGCTTAAAATGAAGTGATTAAGTGCCATACCAATGTCCGAGCATCAAGGATCGGACACGGGTGCATAATACAAAATGAAGAGTTCGAGTAACATAGCCCATGCTAATTAGGAATAACAGTTGTCATGCGAACTTGGTAACATCTTAAAATAGCAAAACGGAACGATCAACTCCCTTTCTAATACATACTTTTCAAAAACTTTAGTCATAAAAATTACTAATATTTTAAAAAACATAGGCAAAATAAATTATTTGAAAGGTTTGATGGTCAATAGTGTACCTGTTCTTGGTGCATGCTTGATGTTGTTACTAGCAGGTTGACAGCAAGTGAAAATCCACATTGGTAAATTATTCTTTTCGGCTGCCAATAAAGAACCATAACTCAATCACTCAAATACTAATACAGATTTCAAAACCAAGAGGCACAACAAGGAGGGTCGTCAGTGACCGTCAGATATATATAGATATACTTGTATACCTTCTTCAGGACTTACAGGAGGTAGAGGAGCTGGTGGGTTTGCGATTTCTGCATATTACAACAAGATCAAATTTGAGCCTTCAATCAAATGAATGAAAAATCTGTCCTACTAAGTGACAAGAAAAAGATGGTACCCTCAACAGGTCCAAAGGAAGGTGGTAAGTCTACATAAACATTGAAAGAAAAGGAAATTAACCTCCTATACCTTACAATATGAAAATCATGATACTTAGTCATAAAAAAAATATAAAAAAAAAAAGAGCAAAGAGAGGAGGAATTACCAGAGTCAGGTGCTATAGGGGGTTGAAATTTGGAAGGCAACGGTGTATCTGCATTAGTAAGTAGATATACTATCAAGACTCTAATATTGGCTTTGACTACTTGAGATGTCAAAGCACGAGGAGGAAAATTTACCATGAGAAGGTGTCGAGTGAAATTTACTGTCACCAGGAGGGACATCCGTAGCTGCATAGGAAGAATGAAATAGTGAACATACTTAAAAACTCTCTTTTCGGGATCCTTTCAAAACAACTATTCTGCAGTTACCAACTATGCTATATATCAAGAACGGGTAACGCATACATGAAGGGGTACATATATTTGTACAAGGAGATGAACTTTACCAGTAGATGTTGTTGAAGGAATATCATTTTCTTTGCGCGGGACCTCTGCACCAGCAAAGTAAAATTTATTATAATCAGGTTCATAAAAAGGTGAATCCAGGATGCTTTCAGCAATTAAAATCCTTTTAAGTCATGGGGAGAAACGTACCCTCGTCTGAATTTGGTGGAGATTGCCCAGGCTTCGGCACTAATGTATAAGCAGAAAATTGAAAAGTTGAAAAAAGTTAACGAACTAGTAAGCCAATATAATAATTCTTATGTTACTCATTCATACAAACAATTACGCATATGGACATTGAAGGTTTAGTCGTTAGTAACGTACCAGGATCTTCTGGATGGTATGGCTGACAACAAGTCAGGATCCACAAAGGAAAAGCTGTTCCTGCAGTAGGATGGTTAGAAATTGAAATTATTCCAAAACAACCAGATCGATATGATAAGCCTGAGCTTAGAAAGTCTGCACTAGAAGAAGAAAAGGAAGACATTTGTTTGATGTCATCTGCCAAGGATACCTTTCCCAGTATCTGTTTTTGTTGGATCCATGTATTCATCCACTTGCTCATCTGCAATCCCATTAAACAAGAGTTTTAGAAATGGTGCACATTCCATACCATTGCTCTGGTACTACTCTTTTAGTTTCTATTGCTGTTTCCATCCCAATCTACACCTAAAAGCAAGACGGTTAGACTACCTAGTGGCACTGCATCACTAGGACCAATGTTACATGGACTCAGATAGTGATGTTGGATATTGGTACATATCCAAGTGTCAGATACGTCTAAATATTCAATTTTACGCCTAGAATGAAGTGTCTTATTGTCATACCAATATCCGAGCATCAAGGATCGGACACAGGTACGTGAAGCAAAATAAAGATTCCGAGTAACATAGATTAGGAATGAATTCCAAGTGTATTTAAAGAGTACCACCATATTTTAGTTCACACATGGATACAAATATCAGTAGCTTGCCTCAAAAAAGAGAAAACACAGAACACTCATTCTTATCAAGACCATTGTGGTTCTAGTTTGACTGACCAAGAAGGTAAGTCATAATACAGAAATTTTGGTTGTGAGTTGTGAACTTGGGTGCCTTAAATTTCATAAAAATGTTAGATTACATGGCACAAGCACCAAAGCTGTGTGAATGAATGCAACTGATTGAATATTATGGATAGATCCAAAGTCATTGCATTATTGGGTACTATTAAATCGATGCTAATTGCAATTTATAGTCACAAATCGAATTTTTCATCAGGGGGAGACCAGTACGTTACCAGGATGCAGAGTAACATCTTGTTTAGGTTTGAATCTCCAGCATAGAAAACCATCTCCTGTAAATTTTAATACAGTTGTTAGAACAATGGCAATCTATAATCACAAGGTTCTAACACGTTAACAATGATACCTTTAGGAAGGAAGATGTGGAAGCACGAAAAGCATGAGATGGCTTCAAGACGTTCATCAGGAGACCTTTCCGGCTTTTCAACTTGATCATTATCCAGCTTTCCGTCAACTAAATCAGGACGCACAGCAGTCAACCGACCAGTTTTGACCACTAAAGGCTCATCCTTGGGTAAATCTTGACGTTTCCTCTTTCTTCTTTTCAAAACAACCCTGTCTGTAATACACTTATTACAATTAGGGCAATACAAATCATGAGTTTTCTGCTCCTTTATCACTCGTTCAACGTCAAATTCTTCTCCTTCTGGTTCAACTTCCTCAAAATTGCCTGTTTCAACTATTTCAGTCTGGCCACTTACAATAAGAGTATTGTCCGCTATGTTTTCACCATTATATATCTTAGGTAGCACACCATTGACACCATTAGAGCTATCATCCAACAAGCTCTCCACATATTGGAGACCTACAGCAGTTTCTGGATTCTTGAAAAAATCAGAAGCAATAGACTTGTTATCTGTTTCCTCATCTCCTCCATTGCGCTCTGGAAGAGAGTACTCAACAACGCCAACTCCATTTTGCTTAATAGTGAATCCATTGCTATCTGTATTCAATAAGAAATCAAATGTCAACGATTCCTATGTTGAATGCAAGATAAGCAATATAAGGAAAATGCTATATGCATGCCCAAGGAGTAAGGATTGCATATAATAAGCTAAAATGAAATATGGAGCATTGACTGAACATGAATAACACCACTTGTGGCTTGACACTGGGTTTTTCCATAAATTCTCAAATCAATAACATTTTAGGAAATATATTTAATGCTCTACGACCCGTTTAGTTGTTTGTGTGAAGATATTCGAATGGTGATGAAACTCGCATCATTAAACTAGAGTATTTTTCTCACTATTTTCCATTACTACTAAATATAAACTTTCCATATTGTTGGAGTCTATGTTACTTGGACATAGGTACTGATGTTGGATACTGGTACGTGTCCAAGTGTCGGATACATCTAAATATTAATTTTACGCCAAAAATGAAGTGTCTAACTGTCATTCCAATGTCAAAGTATCAAGGATCGGACACGGTACGTAAAGCAAGATGAAGAGTGCGAGTAACATAGGTTAGAGTATATAATATGTCTTGGGACCTTAACTAAAAGCTTAAGCTGATGGTTGAGGTTGAGGTTGAGGCCTCAAGATATGCTATATACTCTAATATGCTCCCTCACACGAGAGCCCTTTGGGGTAGAAGTCGACTTTTCTTCAAGGGGCCCAAAAAGCTGATTTGGCCTTAAGTCATAAATCAAACGATAGAGATTAGAAGTAAGAGTTGAGCTGAATTTCTAAAATTGACTACCTAAAGCCGAATCGGCTTTTCTTGGCTGGTACGCGAAATTGCTATGATCTGTTTTTTATTCTTATTTCTATGTAAGTACTTTGTCGGGTATATGTTATAAATACACCAAACACAAAACTTGTATTACAGTTCTCCAATAGCTTGACAATTCTTCAAATAATAAACACACTAGGCCCAAGGGAATGTAGTCCACATTGGATAAACTTCGATAAATCTTTCGGTTATTAATTGTGGTGATTTGTGCTTTCTTGCATTAGATTTCTAATTGTTTTGATTTTGTGATTAAACCCATCAATAGCAGATTTTGCATTGATTTTGGGGTTTCAAGATTGATTGCTAGATTTTCTCAATTTCTTCAAACATCAAAATTCCTTCATTTGCAAATCAAAAAGAAAGGGGAGGAAATACAAGGAAGGGAGTTGAAAGGAAATATAGAACTACTCTATAATTGTGCTAAATAAATCCTTTTAACATTGAAAGGATTTGGAAGGAAAAACCTCTACCCTCCCCTCCCCTTCCCTTCCCTTCCTTTCCTTCCCAAAAAACAATCCAAACAAAATCTCAAGGAAATCAAACTATCAATAAAGAGGTAATTAACATTTATAGAAAGACTGGAAATTATACCAGAAAATGCAGGCATAATCTAAACAGAACATATTTCAAGAATCACCAACAGGAGTAAACTAATGCAACATTTAATCAGTGATCTAACCAAATTATAAAAGAAAAATTCAGCAACAATGGCAAATTCTTAATTAATAGTCAAAACATTCTCTGTTAACATTTATAAACAATGGATAATGCTTAATCAACAGTCAACACATTAAGAGACAAAAACAAAGCAAAAAGATCCCATCTTTGATACTGGGTAATGCTACAAAAATGCTAAAGAAAACCCCCAAAATTATGTGAAGTATCCTTGTTCTTGAGAAATATTCCATCTTTTTCTCAAAACCCACAAAAAAAAAAGAGAAAATAAAATTAATTAAGAGGCCCATTAAATAATTTGACTAAAAAAAACAAAGAAAAAAAATTGGGTCTACCTCCATTCTGAGCTACACTGATGGGCTCCTCAAAGTATGCCTCTTTTTCCCTACCATGAGACAAATCTAGCTCAATAGTTGTGGGATTTTCACCATTGGTAAATATATTAGCTGAATTACCATTAATAGTAGGATCATTATCCATAATTACAGACCCATGAAAAGAACTATCACTTGTAAAACTACTTTCACTGCTGGATGAAGTGTTGTTATTATTTGGTGGGTTAGGAGGATGAGAAGATCTTCTCCTAGGTTGCAAGTCTTCTACACCAATTGCTTCCTCTTCCTCTCTCTCATATGGGACCTCCATTAGCTTTCAAGAACAGTATCAATGGATAGAATAGTACTATTTTACTTGGTCACACATAATACATAGTAGTAGGAAATTGTAATATTTATATGCATTTTTTGGAATAATATAATAGTAAAATCTTTTGGAATGATGTATTTTCTTGGTTTTCTTATCCTTACTATATCTCTCATAACTCACTTTTTATGCAATAATAATTTTAATCATTTATGTTTTAAATTATGCTCAACTAAAAATTATAAAAGTTGATATGATATAAGTATGTAATTAGACAATTTAAACAATATTTTAGTTGACTATGAGGGTGTTTGGCCAACGGCTGATAGTTGATTATAATAGCTGATTTGACCAGCTGATTTATTAAATGGTTTAACCAGCTGATTTTGAACTCGCTGCTATGAGCAACTTGTTCAAAAACAACTTATTCATATCAATAAACTGTTTCAACCAACTAGCTCACCAAACGCTAGCATTAGCTGGTTTGTGACCACCCTACCTTCTATCTACATCAAAATATGTTAAAATTGTTTAATAAGCTAATTTGCTAAACATCTTCTATATTTCTTCTTATACATTAGTTGTAATATATAAATCAAACTTAAAATAAAAATGGTACCAGTAAGTAGAACATAGCGAGTATTTAGAATCAGGGCAGTATGAGTTAGATAGATCAGGTTTTTTGTGTGTGTAAACTCAAAAGAACCAAAATTAACTTTTCGCGCAGATCTTAATATAAACTTAAAATCAAATGACTTTTATTATGAGTTTTTAAAAATTCTAAAAAGTTGGTATTTAGTAAATACATATTGAAACAAATTTATCAAATATCATACGAATATGTTTTTTCATATAGATCGATGAAAAATCCTAGTCAAAATTTGATGCTAAAATTTGTAAATTCTATTTGAGAAGATCATATGAATGCGGAGGGAGTATTAAAATGGAGAAAAAGAATGAATATTAAGAATGACCTTACTAAAAGTGAAATTATTGAAAAACAACAATGCCAAAATGAGTAAAACAAATCAAAATAAAAAGTGGTGCTTCATTAAAGAAAAAAATATTTTCTCTATCCTATCAAATTTACACTGCTTTTCGTTTTAATCAATCCTACCAAATTTATCTCATTTTTATTTTTAATTATAGCTTATACATTTATTTTTAATTATCATTTACACATTTAAAAATATCATTTCATTTCCTTCACTTATTTATCGTACTTTTTCATAAAATATCATTTTATCTTCTATTTTTTATATTCCCATTAATTGTAAATATGTAGCCGTTATAAAAATGTTTGAAGAGAAGTGGTAACAACAATAATACCAACAAAAATCTTGCTTGTAGTGCAATTTTCTTTTTTGTCTTTAGAGAATAGTTAATAGTACTCCAAAGTGAAATGCTAAGTCAATGTCATTAATTATCATAATATCTTAAGTTTTAGCTGGCTTGATTAGGATTCTTGGTGTTGAAAATAATAAATGGGATGAGGGTTGTTGGTTAGTTTACTAAATTATTTAAGTCTTTATTTATAGTCAATGCTAAATTAAATATTTATATTGAATATAGGGTCATAATTAGGAAAAAAAAAAAAAAAAAAAAAAAAACTTAGTCTACACTGTAAAATAATCACAAACTTTCAATTAAATATTAATTGATGAGGAGATTTAATTTATTAATAAGTTTTCAATTCTTTTAACTCTGTAATAAAGAAAAATTGATTATTATTTCAGGTGAATAATTACAAATAAGATTTTAAATTCGATTTTCGCTATCATCTTTTAACTCTCACATATTCCCTCGACCGATCTTATAGTAAAAAAACATATGTAACAAAAGGATGGAACTATCGTATAAAATACCATATATGGTAAAAAAAATATAAATAAGATGATGAAAGTTAAAAAAAATTACTCATAAAATTCAAATGTATATTAAATAAAAATAAAAATAGAACTAATTAATAGATAATGATTGGACTACACTAGATATGTCAATTAAACTTCAAAAACTCAAAATCAACGTAATTTTGTTTTGAAGTCTTGTTTCTGTTGTATACGTATAAAGAGTGTGTGGGAAAATCCTTCTTATAAGGTGTGCCTCTTACTCATATTGATGCAAATTGAGAGTTTGGGGTTCTCTTTTTGTTTCCATACTTTTGAATATGTTTGTTCTGGATTAATGAAATAATTTTTATTTTTCAAATAAAAAATAAGACATTATTTTAGAGTCACATAATACAAGTTTAAACGGACGCATGCAAAGTGTAGTCATCATAGTCAGTTGATATCACTTAAATCTAAAATAAAATTAAGTAGTGCATGTAAATATACGTTACATGAGTAGGTTAGTATATTGCCTTCTACATAAGTGACCAGGGTGTGTAGCCTAGCAAACATTTTTTTTTATTTTCCATTTCGAAACCAAAATACCAAAAAAAATATCTCTTTAATTAAATAATTAAATATGTCTAGTTTATTTTGAGTCCCATACTAATCACATATAACATCTTCGTATATTGTATTGTTGTTTTAGGAATTGAATTGTTGTTTGTTTTAATTGTTTGTGCAATTTGATGTTGTTTGCTTAGATGTGGACATTAGGTACGATTATTAGTATTTGTGCTATTGGTGTTTTTAGCATAAATTTGGATTAAATAACCAATAATAAAACAATATTGAAAACTACTAAAAAATAATACTAATTAATTTTTATTATTATACTTTGAATTGGACATGTATTCTAAAAAATAAAGATATTATGTGCCACTTTAATAATATAAAAATTCTGCACAACCCAAGATTCTAATTTTTAAAAAAATTTTGACATTATTTTTTTTCTGTATTCGGTGCAGAACAAACAAAAAGGTGAAAGAAATGAGTAATTTTATTCATGAGTATTTCTAAGTATCTACGTCATAGTGTGAAATGTGTCATTGGTTAATTTTGATCTGAAGGAGAAAGACAGAAGCTACAAGGACAAGGGTGGGACTTGGGATGGACCAAGAATTAAAAATGTCCATCTCCATTTCTTTTCGAAAATTTAAATAAAATAAGATTATTTAACAATTTAATTTCAACAATAAGCTTTGTGAAAACTTAATTTTCAAAATAAGCGTCCGTATATCCAAATCTAGCCTTGGAGTAAGTCGTTGTTACTAACAGCGAAAGAAAAAAAAAAAATAAAAGTCATTAGTCGCTGTTACTAACAGCGACTTAGGGAGTTGACCAGTCAACTCCTTAAGTCGCTGTTAGTAACAGCGACTTTAAGGTTAATTGATCAACTCCTTAATCTCGTAAGTTGGAATGAAGAAGTAACTGATAACTGAAAACTTAAAATTCATTAAGTCGCTGTTACTAACATCGACTTAAAAAAAATTTTTTTTTTTTAAGTCGCTCCAAGGCTAAGTTTGAATGTACGGACGCTTATTTTGGGAATTAAGTTTTCACGAAGCTTATTTTTGGAATTAAGTTGTTAAAACATCTTATTTTATTCAAATTTTCTTTCTTTTCCTTAAGCGTTTCTACATCCACATAAGGAATTATTATATAATTTGTTTTTTATTTTTTTTTTGAATGAGACACTTTTGTTAGGATTGTGTAACCTTTGTTATTTGGTATTAAACCAAATTGAGATTTGGCTGCCGCAGTCTCTTTAGGATTTTTGGTTTTTGTTTTTAATTTTTGGTTGAGCGGTCAAATATAATATTTAATGAATAGTCTTTTTTTTTTTTTTTTTTTTATACTTTTTAAGCTAATTTTTAAGTTAAAGTCGATAATTAATTTTATCAAATTTCATATTTATTCTGCTATTTTTATCTTTTGTCCTAACCTTACTCTTACCGCTTTTTACTCTATTATGGATTATTGTTTCCTCCTTTTCCCATCGCTTTCATTCATCTCTTTCTTTCGTCAGAACATATAACATAAAAATTAAAAAAACCAAATAATAACTCGAAACAAGGGAAGACACGAGGAAAGATAATTTTTTTTGCTCCTGATGTGTTGCTAAGTTAAATTAAGGGGAGTAATGAACAACAAGCAATAAGCAACAAGCAACAACCAACGAGTAGCGAGCAACGAGGAAGGATAAGCCAAATAATAACCCGAAACAAGTAGCCTTGCTAAGTTGTGTTGATCATAGACTTGATTGGAGTTTCTCATTGAATGTTGTTTGAGATATGTTTGGGACAATATGATCTTGCAGTACATTGATGTAAGGAATTAAACAACGATATTAGATGAAGAAATTTATGAATTGCAAAAACATTTTAATTAGGATTTTTTTTTTTATTAAAATCAAAAGGGGAAAATAAATGACAATAGATATTGTGTATTATTTGATTCAAAAGTCAGATTTTAGGGTTGTTTAAATGTGTTTTTAAAAGCCAATTAAATGATCATAAAACTTACACATCTATCTATCTATCTATATATTATACTAAAGCAAAATACGAATAACATAAGCATACTGAAAAGTGATGAGTTGTCAACTTCTCAAGAGATATTTTCCCTCCATTTATGAAAGGTGATGTCATTATTTGCTAATAAAGTGTATGAGAAATATTTGACTTATCATTATATTTGCTTTCATTAAATTGTTTGAAAGAGATGTATGTGACTTTTTATTATTCAATACACAATAATAATTTGCCAGCTTTCATTTTGAAAACCAAAAAAATTTGTTCACTGTAATAATAATCTGCTAACTTTCGTTTTAGAAACAAAAAATAATAATTTATCACTTACAATCTTAAAGTGATCAATAAAATTTAAATAATATTAAAAATAACATTATTTAACATCTTAAATAACTTATAAAAAAGTATTTTTAAAATCAAAGATAAATTAAATATTATCTATTATATGCTATTAATAATTCATTGAAAATCAATAACCAATAACTTACTATTTATTTTCTTTTTTTTTTTAAATAATAAAAACAATAAAATAAAATAAAAAAAAACCATGTATCGTACGAGGATTATCTAGTATCCTTACTAAGGAAGAATTAAATATCTCTTATGTTAGTTGGTAGAATTTGTCAAAATTTTAATCATGCAAGTTAGTGTTTCAAATATTTTTCATCATAAAGAGTTTTAATTTGAAGAAAAAAATAGCATTTTTATTTAGTAGTTTCTAACAAATTTAAAAAATAACATCATACAAACTCTACACTTCTTGTTGTCAAGGATTACTTTTAGCAATCAGAGATAAACGAAAACTAAAATTAGTTACGCAACATTAGTTATGATACAATAGTACAACTGATCAAAACTATTGTGAAATCAATAAGATAATACATCAACTCATCAGTATTATTCTATCCCTTAGAATTAACTATATTGTGATTTTGTACGTGAAGAATTTTTAAACCCATTGCATTAATAACCTAACAATATTAGTACACTCACAAACATTTTATTTTCGTATGTTTAAAATCGATTATCGAATTGATCTAATATTTGAATTTTTGACTTTTTACATAGTAAAATTCATGATTGAATTCAGATCTGAGTCGTACTATACAATTTAATCCGAAATTGAATAGGATACCATGATAAATTCCTACTCATGATGCCATGGGCCATGCTCATTGGGAAAACGTGTTTTCCATACATCATTAAGTAGTTCAATAATTCAGGCAAATATTTGTACAAATGAACAGTTGCACAGCTCGTTGACTGTGCCATGGAATTAATACCAACATGTGAAAACATGAATTATAAGACAACATGACATCTAGTGGGAACTTTAAAATGACAAAAACTATAACCTAAGAATATCAAATAACTTTTCTTTAAACAGATCAATCTCATGAAGGGTCCACAAATCTCACAATGTAAGGAGAACTCTAAATTAGGCGTTGATCACATGGGTTTAAATAAAAAACTTATTTTATAGTCCCCACTATTTATTATATATTTTCATTCGACTTTTTAACAATTTTTAGATAGTCAAATAGAACTACATGCGTAGGAAATAAAATCTAATTTATAGTAGAATTTAATAAGTGTAGGAGAAAAAATCCAATTTATAGTCAAATGGGACCACATATGTAGGAGGAATAGTCCAACTAAGGTAAAAAAGTATTAAAAATAAAATGTGACATTTAAGATGACTTGACTAAATATAAAAATGGAATACATATGCCGGATAGAAAGGAATATATTTTTTATCAAAGTTAACCTTTTTTAAAATTCTAATCATGTTAGAAAATCTCTAATTACAAATAAAAACAAAAATATATTGAGTATTTCAAAAATAAAAAGAAAAACTCTGTCACGAAATTCTAACAACAAAATGAAGAATTTTCCAACTTGTCCTATGGAATAAAGACAGGTGTACATGTTGCTAATCTGCAATTATGAAATGTTAACCAACTAATAAGCTTTAGATAATCTAGTTTATATCCACAATTTCATAGTTCAAATTAATTGTGGTGGTTTATGAAGTGACTAATTAAGGGAACTAAATGAAAGAAAAAGTTGCTAGATAGAAGAGACTCTAGAAATTTACCCTTTGAATTGTGTTTAAAGTTGATGAAGGAAAAAATATATATCCCTAGACCCTAAATAACTTTTGTTTTAATTTCAAATTCTTTAACATTAACTACGTTTTTTATAGTTCTTAATTTTAAATTTTTAGTTTGAATTGTTTATTTTTTGTTTACTGTGAAAAATAAAATAATATTAAATGAAATAAGTTTGAGTTATACAAATTAATTTCACTCGAAAAAACTTGTATAATTAAATAACACTACAAAAGAATAATAAAATGGTGACTACACATTTTGTCGCCAATTAATAGCTAAATGGTCAAAAAGTGGGACGGACGACAGGCTCGCAATTGGCTCTAAGGCGGTCGCCTTTTCGTTGGTCGCTAAATTAAAAGTGGACGCCATTTTTTCAAAACACAATGGCGATCAGCTGGTGACGAACATACCATCGCCAAAAAGCAGTCTGAAGTGGCGACCACCCTTGTCGTCACAAGACTATCGCGCAGCATAGGGCGACGAAAGTGCCATCGCCAACCACTTCCTGAATGGGCGACGAACCACGCTGTCGCTAGCCTCTCGCCTATTCTTTCTGATTGTAGGCGACCAACGGCCCGTCGCCAACTTGAACGCATTTTTTTTTAGCTTTTTCGCATTAATATATATATATATATATATATATATATATATATATATATATATATATATATATATATATATATATATATATATATATATTGTAATATTAAGATAAAAATATACACATAAAACAAATAAATAAAATATAAACAAAAGTGAGACATATTATATATGAAACAAAAGTTTATCTACAAAGTCACAAAAGTTACATATATTTAGTCATTGATTAGGAGGATGTGGAGGAGGGGATTGATACAAATTGAGATGCGATTGAACAAATCTCAATAAAAGTTCTCATTCTCTTTCTATTTGTTCAGTCAACCTTTGGTGAGTCTCATAGGCAGTTTGAGCATTTTCCATTTGTACCGCTTCCCATAATCGATTGTTAAACTCCATTTTCCGTGCTTCCAAATCTGCAAACCTTTGTTGAATGATGGTATTATAATCAGGTTGTGTAGGCTTAGAAAACGGATAATCCGTTGAATCTGGTGGATAAATAATTTGGGAGGCGGACCCAACCCCAAATACCTCTCTACTTTTTTTGCTCTTTGTGCTTGACTCGGTATCTACATTTTTAATAGCATCCAACCAAATTTGACTTGAGTTGCGGGTTGGATGCTCCTTCATTAAAACACGATATTCATCCTTTAATAAAACAAACAAATCAATTAGAAATAAACAAGTTAATAATTGATACTAAAATAAAAAAAATAAACTTTTTGCATTAATTAAAAAAAATAAAATTAAAGAAATAAACATGTTTAAAAAATTATTACATTAACTTTTTACGACTTTGTATTAATCCATTGAGAATAATCTCCAGATTCAGTGTCAAAGACCCCATGTGTTCGTGTAAATTTTTCATAGGGTGTGGGCCTTTGACCTTTCGATTGTTCCTGAAATTAAAAAAAAAATGATTTAAAATCAACCAAAAGATAATAAACCAATTTAATATAATACTACTTAATTAACTAAATACTCACCAAATCTCGCATGGTTCTGGCGTGTGGGACTGAGCCATGTATATGGGTGGCTTCAACTTTGTCTCTTCCTCCACATCGATTAGAGGAATTCCTAACCGATACAACTTTATTATCTGCGCGTTCCCAATCATTTTTCCATCGTGCCTAAGTCTCATTATCGATGGAAGGGGGTTTAAAATTAGGCGCGCTTTTCAACTTTTTTGTGCGCTTTGAAAAGCATATCCGCATAGCGCTTTGCGGCTTTTTCCTCCCATGACCTCCTAACGAAATGTTCGAGGCAAGGGTCCCATTTGTATTGTTTCTAAATATGTAAATGTTTGTAATTACAGGCCATGATGAATACTATTGACCTGAACTTCCAAAGGGGTTAAAACCATCAGTACAACCAAGCCGCACGTTTCGAGTCTCCAGTGAAAAATCTGGATGTATGTCGTTAAATGTCAACCACGCTTCAGCATCGGACGGATGTATCATCTCTCCATTTTTAGTGCGGTGCTCTGCGTGCCACCTCATATGCCTAGTTGTTGCCTCTGAAGCATACAATCTTTGTGATCTGGGGCCCAGTGGAAAATAATGAAATTATTTCCGCGAAACCTTATCACCTTTACTGTTTCTTCTCCATCTAGAAGTTTCACAAATATAACAACAAGTTGCATTCGCATTATTCCCCCAATATATCATACATCCGTTAGGACAACAATTTATATTCTCAACGGGTAATCCGAGGGCAGCTATTTGTTTTTTGGTTTCATACAAGTTGTTTACCATCGTATTCTCTTTTGGTAACACTTCGTTCAACAATAGCATAAATATCGTCGTAACACCTCTCAGTGAGACGATGGTCAGTCTTCAGGCTTGTAAGTCGACCAATAATAGACATCTTGGTGTGATTTTTACAACCTCCAAATGTAACACCCTTAGAATAGGTCGGACTTTTGAAAACACCTTTAATGAAAAACATGAGCCAAAACCTACTCATGGGAGTGTTACCGCCACATCTATTTCTAATAAAATAAATGTAAGGCTTAACGACTAAGAAATAACTTAATAATTTTAAATCCAACAAAGGGTCTTACAACATAAGAAAAGACTGAAACGTAATTTGTGTCCATATAAAATTTAAATAACCTAAGGTAAAATTTAAACTGAAATACGACTCTAGTAAAAGCTATATTTCTAAGTGATCCTCACTCCGCGATTCCCGTGCAATCAATAACCTGTAACATAAGAATGCAAGAAAAACAAGGGAAAAACTCCCAAAATCAGAAAAATTGAGTAATTCCAACTCCATCCCGTAAGACGATTAAGTTTGAAAATGATTTAAGAAAATACAATATAATCAAATTGGAAATAATTTTAGAAAATAACATATAGCTAAGTTTAATAGAAAAAAATTTGAGAAAATAATATATATAATATCACATAAACCAATTTATTAATTTGATAATTTAATGATAAACACATAATCAATTTTAAATTTGAGGGAACGAGAACGCCAGTAGGCCAAGGCTTTACCCCTATACCTACTTCAACAAGAGTTCGTCACCCCAAATAATTCAAGGCTAGCAGAGTAGTCTCAGGAAACCCTAGTGTGCACACCCCTTCTACTTGGATCACAACAAATAGAAGGAAGACCAAACATCGTATCAAGTATCAGAAATAATAATACCTGTCGGAAGCTATACTAACCAAACAGGGCAACCTGTTCATCACCCTTATACTTGGATCACAACAAATATAAGAGCTTCATTTCCCTCGTGTTACACTTTACGTGATTTAATAGATTTTAATAATTAGTTGCGAGCACACAAACATACAATCAAACATACATTGTACATTTTATTTTATGATCATAAATTTTTCTCAATAAATATATATCTCAGGAATATCCAACTTAAATCTCATTTTCCAAATCACCATTCTAACATCAATTGGTGGCAATAGGAATTAATATCATAAATATTTCTCTTCCAAATAAATTGTATCAAATTTCGTTATCAAAATAATAATATAAATTTTATCGAAATAATAATTATAAATTCAAGTTTGACAAAAATAATAGTAATTATAATTTGAGAATATATAAAACATAACATCATATAAAATAATGTCATATAAAATCATGCGTCCTATTAAACACATTAATTATCACTTAGCACATAATACTAACGGGATAGTCCTAATTAGATGGACATTGAGAATTACCTTGTCACGCGATCCTAGACAACGTACGCTTCTAATAATCTCTGTCTACGAATCCGCTGTCTACACGAGAAAATAATATATCTCAATTTAATACCCCGATCAACCCATTCAAAAAACAATAATTTAAAAGACTCTTTTTTATTTTATATACTTTATTTAAAAAAAAGAATAAATTTAAACATGTAATTTAAAATTGTAAGAGTAGTATAAAAGAGCAAGGTTAAAATAACATAGTTAACTCATTTTATTATAAGATTTAAAATTGTAAGGGTAAAATAATAATAATAATCATAATTATTATATAAAAAAAAAAGAAAAGAGAAGTGGTGAGTTCCAGGAACCCACGAAAAGAAAGAAGAAAGGGAAGGAGGAGAGAGAAGGAGAAAGGGAGAAGGAGAAGGTGTCGGCCGGCGGTGGCACCGGTGGCCGCCGTCGCACGCCGGTGGTATCCCGGTGACCGTCGTATTGCCGGAAAAGCTAAGGTCAGAATTAATAATTTTTTTTTTCAAATGCAAAATGTGTAATTTGGATTGAAATTGTTAGAACAATATTATAAAGAGATGAAATTTCATACCTTTAATATCAAAATCTTGCGTTTTCTTGACTGAATTTTAAGCAAATGGGAGATGGAGAAAGTAATTTGTAGGAGAAGAAGAAAGTGTGAGTAATAATGTGAATGAAATTAAGGGTTATTGGTTTAATTTATAAGAGGTAAGTAAGGTTAGTTATAAGGTTTAGAGGGAGGAGTGGGAAGTTATTGTTAATGGGGAGTTATGTTTTCTTTTTTTTTATTTTATATTTTTTATTTTTCTAAAATTTATTTATTATTATTATTATTATTTAAAAAAAACGGTTGTTACATACACTCCCCCTTAAAACAAAAGTTCGTCCTCGAACTTAAAGTTAACTACTGAAGTTTTAAAAGAATATTGAACGGTTTGATAGACTCGCATCACCCCCCTATTTAAAAAGTTTCGTCCTCGAAACTCAACGTACCTGTTCGAAGAGTTCGGGGTATCGCTTTCTCATGTCAACTTCGGTTTCCCATGTAGCTTCTTCGGTTTGCTGGTTCGTCCATAATATCTTGACCAACTTAATTTCCTTGTTCCGGGTACATCTTGTTTTGGTATCAAGGATTTTTATTGGTTTTTCTTCAAAGGTAAGGGTTTCATCAAGTTCAATGGTTTCAGGTTGTATGATATGGGAAGGGTCATGGACATATTTTCGGAGTTGGGATACATGGAAAACATTGTGGACTTCAGCTAGGTTCATAGGTAGGGCTAATCTATAGGTTACTTCCCCAATTCGTTCCAATATTTCATAAGGACCTATAAAACGAGGACTCAATTTACCCTTCTTACCAAATCTCATGACACCCTTGGTTGGTGACACTTTGAGCAAAACTTGTTCACCTACTTCAAACTCTAATGCCCTCCTCTTTTTGTCTGCATACGACTTCTGACGATCTTGCGCTTCCCTCATGCGTTCTTGGATCATTCTTACTTTCTTTGTAGTCTCCTCAATCATGTCTGGTCCTAATCCCAACGACTCATTAACATCATTCCAACATATAGGACTCCTACACTTTCTCCCATATAGGGCATCGTAAGGTGCCATTCCTATGCTAGAATGAAAACTATTATTGTAAGAAAACTCTACATACATCAAATTATCCTCCCAAGATCCACCAAAATCCATAACACATGCTCTTAACAAATCCTCAAGAGTCTGAATCGTTCTCTCTGTTTGACCATCTGTTGCTGGATGAAATGCAGTACTGAACTTTAGTATCGTGCCCACTGCTTCTTGTAGCATCTTCCAAAATTTGGACAGAAATCTCGAATCTCTATCCGATACAATGTCCTTAGGCACACCATGCAATCTCACTACCTCTTGAAAATACGCATCTGCCATTTGTTGCATTGTCCAAGTATTCTTCATAGCTATAAACCTTGCTGTTTTTGTTAATCGATCCACTATCACCCATATGGCATTCTTCCCTGTTTTTGACTTTGGCAATCCTACTACAAAGTCCATTGAAATCGACTCCCATTTCCATCCAGGTACTTCTAATGGTTGCAATTTCCCCCCCGGCTTCATATGTTGAATTTTCACCTTCTGACATGTTAGACACTTCGCCACAAAGCCTGCAACTTCACGCTTCATGTTGGGCCACCAAAAGTTCTTCTTATGATCCTTGTACATCTTATCACCACCAGGATGTATTGAGTATGGCGAATTATGGGCTTCAGTCATAATCTTAGTCTTAAGTTCCTCGTCATGCGGTATGCACCATCTTCCTTTATACTTCATTACGCCATTTTCATCACTTTCGAACTCAGGTGCTTGACCATCCTCCTTCAACTTCTTCAATTTAGTTAACCAGTTATCCGTAACTTGCTTCACTCTAATTTCCTCAAAAATATCGAATTCAATCGTCATTCCATTCAATTGAGTACCCACATATCCATATTCTACCACTTCTAAGTTCATCCTACGAATCTCTTCACACAACTCATCTGCTAAAATTAATGCATTCATTGTATGACTTGACTTCCTACTCAGAGCATCAGCTACTTTGTTTGCCTTTCCTTCACAATACTTCAAATCCAGATCATAATCCTTAATGAGTTCTAACCATTGTCTTTGTCTCATATTCAACTCCTTTTGAGTGTACAAGAACCTCAAACTCTTGTGATCAGTATAAGTCTTGCACTTTACTCCAAATAAATAATGTCTCCAAATTTTCAATGCAAAGACTACAGCTCCCAATTCTAAGTCATGTGTGGGGTAATTCTTCTCATGCGGCTTAAGTTGTCGTGAAGCATATGCTACTACTTTCCCATCTTGCATCAACACACAACCTAGTCCATTTTTAGATGCGTCTGTATAAACCTCATATTCTCCACTTTCATTCGGTAAGGTCAGCACAGGTGCAGAGGTAAGCCTTGATTTCAACTCTTGGAATGCCGCTTTACACTTCTCATCCCATAATGCCGCTTCACACTTCTCATCCCATTGAAACTTAGTGGTCTTCTTCATCAAATTAGTAATAGGTTGAGCGATTCTTGAGAAATTTTTCACAAATCTCCTATAGTATCCGGCTAGACCTAAGAAACTTCTCACTTCTGTCACATTAGTGGGTGTAGGCCAGTTCATTACTGCTTGAACCTTTGAGGGATCCACCATTACTCCATCTTTTGTAATTACATGCCCCAAAAATGCTACCTTTTCTAACCAGAATTCACATTTTGAAAACTTGGCATACAACTTATTCTCTCTTAAAATCTCTAAAACTTTCCTCAAATGAGCCTCATGCTCTTCTCGATTCATAGAGTATACTAAAATATCATCAATAAAAACAACTACAAACTTATCCAAGTAAGGCTGAAAAGTCCTATTCATAAGGTCCATAAAGACAGCAGGTGCATTAGTGAGTCCAAAGGGCATGACTGTGAACTCATAATGGCCATACCTCGTTCGAAAAGCTGTTTTGGCTATATCCTCTTCTGCAATTCGTAATTGATGATAACCTGATCTCAAATCAATCTTTGAAAATACTCCTGCACCCCTAAGTTGATCGAATAGATCCTCAATTCTAGGAAGTGGATACTTATTCTTCACCGTCACACTATTTAAATCCCTATAATCAATACATAGTCTCAATGTTCCGTCTTTCTTCCTAACAAATAATACTGGGGCTCCCCAAGGTGATACACTTGGTCTTATATATCCTTTATCCAACAAGTCCTCAAGTTGTACCTTCAACTCTTGCAACTCGGCAGGTGCCATCCTATAAGGTGCCTTTGAAATGGGTCCTGTTCCCGGAACTAAGTCAATCTTGAAGTTTAACTTTCTCACAGGTGGCATCTCTGGAATCTCATCTGGGAATACATCAACAAACTCCTTAACTACAGGTATCTCTCCTAACTCGTCCTCTTTCATGCTCGTGTCCTTTACATGGCACAAATATACGGGGTAGCCTTTCCTAAGATGGGTCTGGAGATTTAAGGCGGAGATAAGCTTGGTCTTTGGTGGCTCGGAAGTAGTTTCTTGGTAGGTTAGTTTATTTCCCTTAGGGCCTCTAAAGGTAATTCTTTGTTTAGCACAATTGATTTTTGCCTGATACTTCATTAACCAATCCATTCCCAAAATCAAATCGAAGTCTTTTAAATTAAACTCGATAAGGTCCACGGGTAGTTCGGTTTCAGAGATGACAATAGGCATACCTAAGTAAATGTTCTTACTGAGAAATGTTTCACTTGAGGGTGTGGTTACCTTAGCTTGACATGAGGAAGAAGGTTTAAGGGAATGTTTTTCGATAAAAGATTTAGATAAAAAGGAATGTGAAGCTCCAGAATCAAAGAGTACAAAAGCAGGTTTAGAGTTTACAAGGAAAGTACCCGTCACAATGTTGGCGTCCGACTCAGCTTCCCTCTTGCTCATAACGTGGAGTCTCCCATTGAAAGTGCGTCCTCCATGTCCATTGTTTCCATTGTTGTTCTGATTGTTGTTGGCGTTGTACTTGTCATTTGCTGAACCATTTCCTGCTTGAGTATTGTTCGAGCGGTTGTTGTTGAAGTTATGGTTCCTAGATCCTCCTCCATTGTTGTTATAGCCCTTGTTGTGTCCATTCTGCCCTGGTTGGTTTCCTTCTTGCCTCTTGGGACAATAATTAGCCTTATGCCCAGCTTCGCCACAAGCATAACATTTAATTGGTTCGCCTTGACACGTATAGCCCAAATGACTCTTCTCACATTTCTTGCAAACCCAAGCCGTCTGGTTGCCATTCCTTTGCTGGTTTTCATTTTGCCTAGGGTTTCGGTAATTCCTATCGTTATGTCCTCCTCCGTGGTGATTGTTCCTACCATTACCCCCATTGTTACCAAAACGAGGTCTTTTATCATTACTTTGACTATCAGCATTGCTTTGGTCTTTCCTCTTGTTCCTTCCCAACACATCTTCTTCTCTTTGTAAGATCCTCTCCATGTTACAAGCCTTAGAATAAGCCTCTGCAAGGGTAGATGAGGTACTTCCTCCTAACCTAGTTTGTATCCTGAAAGCTAAACCATCCTCAATTTTTTGTGCCTTAGAAACTTCATCAGGGACCATGTTAGGGCAAAACTTAGCATACTCATTAAACTTTTGGGCATATTCCTTGACAATCTTAAACTTCCCTTGGTTCAACCTATTGAATTCACTGCATTTTTGTCTTCTAATATGTTCAGGGAAGAATCGACCTCTAATAGCAACCTTAAAAGAATCCCAGTCAAAGTTTGGTTGGTTACTAATGGTTTGTCCCTCAGTTTCCCACCATGTGTCAGCATCCTCACGTAGGTAAAACGTAGCTTGATTAACCTTTTGGGCCTCAGGTGTTCCATTTGCAGTAAAGATTTTCTCCATGTCACGTAACCAATTCTCTAATAGCATAGGGTCCTCTTTTCCAACAAAGGTGGGGGGTTTTAAAGTGGCAATCTTCTTAGCCATGACAGCTTGGGGGTCATCATGTCCATTGTTCATATTGTTAGCTTGGTTTTGCACTAATAGTCCTATGTTTTGAGACAATTGCTCAAGTACCCTCACTCTAGCTGCTAATTGTTCAGGTGTTTCGGCCATATTATTTGCTTGTTGACGCCTGCGAGATCGAGTGTAACGTTCGGGTATTGCATAGGCTTCCTATATAAGAAACTAAGCATTTACTACTCACGTTTCCATCATGTTCATATACACTTATTCTCAATATTCATGATTGAAAGAAAGGACAAGGAAACAATTTGCACACACAACAAAAAAAGACTCATGAAAATATTCATTAATATAAATTTTTTTTTAAATAATAATCCAATGACAATGAATAAAATCAACATCGTTCAAAAATAAAGGCAACTAGCGAAATAATCTAAAGCTAACAAATTCCATCCCATCCTTTTTTTTTGTCAACAAGTAATCATCAAAGTCACTTTCGAACTGGCTCTTCCTCAAAATCCTCCTCAGGATCTTCTACAATATCAAATGTTGTTCCTACCTGTGTGTTTTAATGATATTCCCCCTCATAGTAATTTTCAACAAACCTCCTTCTCATTAGATGTTCTCTTATTTCATCTGGTTCCTTATAAAAATAATTTTTACACTTTTGACAAGGACATCTAATCTCAGAACTCATGTTATTTGTACGAGCAAAATCTAATAACTCTTCCAACCCTCTCATAAATCTTAAACTAAACTTTTTATTTTATCGTCAGTTGTACATCCAACTTCTTTCTTGCCTAACATTCATTTTTAACACCTATATATAATATAATAATATAATTATTCAATTGATTAGTAAAGTAAGTTAATGACAATAAAAATATATAAAATAATTCATGAGAATAAAAATATATGATAATAATATAATTATTCTAATATGAATTATTAAAGCAAATTAATGACAATAAAAATAAAATATTAAATATTAAAAAAATATTAAGAAAAACTCATGTAAATAACAATGGAAATAAAATATGTACTAAATAAACAATCAAATTAAATCAAATTAATGACAATAAAAATAAAATATAAATAATAAAAAAATAAAAAAATAAACTCATGTAAATAACAAAGGAAATAAAATATGTACTAAATAAATAATAAAATTAAATCAAATTAATAACAATAAAAATTAAATATAAATAATAAAAATAAATAAAACAACTCATGTAAACATAAAAAACAAGCTACATAATAAAATAAGTAAATCACTAACCTCTCTTAATGCTTTGGTTTTCGAAATATACAATGCACAACAATTATACGTCTTGATTATTTATGCAAAATATGGCGACAACACGACGATTACAAACCCCTCGCTATTTTTCAAATTCAAATTCCAAAAGTACGGACGAATAAGGGCGACGAGTTGGCTACCAAACAACCCGTCGCCAAAGATTAAAATAAAAAACAAAACGAAGTACAAGGATTGGCGACCAAAGGGATATTAATAATGCTGTCGCCCACTTTAAATAACATCATAAATTAGCCGTTGAACAGTATGGCGTCGCACTGACGACCATCCACGCCCGTCGCCAACTTCGCGAAAGATTAAATAAATAAAAAAAAGAGTACTAGGGTTTGCGATTAAAGGGCTACTAACAGAACCGTCCCCTATTTTAAATAAAATCATAAATTAGCCGTTAAAAAGTATGGCTACGAAATGGCGACCACGAAGCCCGTCGCCAACTCCATTTTCCTCCTGCCGTCGCCATCTTTTAAAACAAAAAAGGCGATGGACGCGTCGTAGCTAATCCATCACCACTGGCGATGATACCTTCCCGTCGCTTTTTTCCCATCTCTATATCTATACTTATTTGTAGTGTGAGTTATACAGGTTGATTCCAAGTTAAATAATGACTCTAACCTAACTCATTTATTTAACACAAAAACTTGTATGCAGCGGTTGCATGCATACAACCGCCTATAAATGGGCCAAATAGTCCGCGGTCTAATTTTTTTCAAATTTTTTAATACTTTTATACCAAATTTAAGACTTAAAAGATCAAATTCAAGATCTAAAAGGCCAATCTAAAATTTAAAAAACTAATTTTAAGACTTAAATCGATTTGGTTTTAATTGTTAAATTTAATATTATAATTTTTTATAAAAAAAATTCCATAATCATACTAAATATCTATAAAGCCATGTATATACATTTTGGAATTGGAATTGGAATTCTAATACTTGGAATAGGGATTTTATGTCTTTGAGAAGGCTTTTTTAGGTTCTAAAGTAGTCATATTAAACACTAATAAAGTTTTGTTAACATCTTCTTTATAAATAAAGTAATCCGTTTGACTGGAAAAAAAAACTATTAGAACTCAAAATTTTACGTAAGAACTGTTTACAATAAAAATTAAATAATATGTATATTTGAAATAATCATACTGAAAATCTATTAAGCAATGTACATACGTTCTGAAATTAGAATTTTAATACTTGGAATAGGACTTTTACGCATTTGAAGAAGGCTTTTTAAGTTTTAAAATTGTAACACTAAACATTTATAAAGTTTTAAACCAAAATCATAAGTGGGCTGGGCTTTGCAATCAAGTCTCATGTAAAAGACCGCCGCATAGGAGAATTCCTGTTTATTTAATTGGGTCAAAAATCTCAATTCAAACTCAATTATTTTGGGTTAAGTTTAGATCAAGTTAGTGGGTTGGGTCAGCTTTTGTTGGGCCTAATGTTATGGAGCTATGTTGCCAAACAATATTCTATAGGATATAAGATAAAGTTCTGAAATTGTAACATTTTCAAGATCCAATTATTGATATAAAATGAAGTAATTAAATATTTTTGATGAAATATAATTTCTTATAGCATAAATCTACTTGCAAAACATATGTATAACCATGAGACAAGAATCGTAAACGAAGTTCCTCTCACTACCTTTTCTAATTGGAAATTGAATTTCTGTTGTCTTGTACAATTAGCTTTTGTATAATTTTGTTGAACAATTATATCCTAATACGTACTGAAAAATTAAATCCTGAAACTAACAAATTATTTTAATTTTTATATAATTATATTATATGGGTCATTTACGATTAACTAAGCGCGAACTGATAGAACTGAACAAAATGTTTAGTAGTTGAGTCAAGTAAAATATGTTAGGTTTGAACATAAGAAAGAAAGACAATAATTTTGTTATGACCCGTGACATTTAAGGTATCAATATCATGATATTCGTCAATTGCAAGAAAATATTTGGTAATACTTGTAGAAAGTGTTAAAAATTAAGAATTAAATATTAGGATAATATACTAAGAATGGTGATATTTTGAGAAAATGTCAAAAATATTGCGTCATAATTCAACATTTTTTTAGTGAATGCATCTTGTACTACAAAACACCACACTCTCCAAGAAGTGTAACTTTCCTACTGAGTATTTTGTACACGATATCGTATCAGAAGTCATCGTGACAAGAGGTTATTGGTTTGAATCTCAATCACCTCTCATTTAAAGTGGAATATTAAACGACAGGTATGAGGACCTGTGCTCCATCAATACTTCTAACCCAAATGGTTCACGTGTGAGAGGGCGTATTATAGTATATAACTTAAATGGGGTCTCAACTATAAATTTAAGCTTTTGGTAAAATTAGTTCCTTATAATCTACATATGGTTCAAGTTAGTCATATTTATTATCCATATTTCCAATCTTTCTGGCTGGTTCTAGATGGGGCCGGTTGGGTAGTGCTAACAATTAGTATAATTGTGCTAGTTATTACTGGGTGACCGAGCCAGAGGAGTTTAAAATCTAATAATCTTAAGTTAAAAGCTTTTGTTGCATTGCTTAGTACTCAAACCGTTGCTACTTTGCTATATCTCAACTCATATAGTCATATATGGTTGAATGTTTGATTGTTTTTGTGACTTATTTGGAATAAGATTTTTTTAAGATATTGAATTTTAAAATATTATATTTTTTCAATATTCACAATATTCATTTTATGATTATATCATATGTAGAAGCTCGATGATTTGAGAATGGAAAAGACTAAATAGTGATTTATAAAGTGTCACAAACTGAAATAGTGACTCGTATAAAATTGGTGTGAAAGATTCAAATAGTAACTTGAAAATCAGTCTTAAAATAACAAGTGACAACATAAAAGTGGCCCAAAAAAAGGCAATTAGTGATAAACAATAGCATCACTAATATAAATTATAGTGACTCAAAATTATAATGATACTAAACAACATAAGCACCCATAATTAAACTTGAAAGTGTTGTAAGTTGACATATAGTGACGATTGAAAGTATCACAAAATTATACATTGCCCCACAAAATTGGTGCAAAAGCAAATTGTGACTAGAAAGCGTCACAAATGCAAGTAGTGACAATACATAACGTCATTTATGAAGTTTGTGAATTTCAAAAACGTCGAAAAATATCCACGTTAAAATATCGGCGCTTTCTTGAGGCGTCGCTATTGTATTTTGTAATGCTATTAAAGTTGCAAAATATTATAAAAAGCGTCATAAAATGTTTTTCTAATATATGGAGTTAAGTACATAAAGAATGAGGATGGACGGGTTTTGTAGAAACATGAGAAGATCAAGTTGAGGTGGAGGAAATATTTTTTACAACTATTTTTTAATGGAGCAAGATGCCCAAAAGAGGTAAGCAGAGAAACTACTAATTTACAAGGTTCTCACGAATATGGTCCTTACAAGAAGATAGCAAAAGAAGATTTGAAAGAGGCCTCGGGTAGAATAGAAAAGGCTAACACAAATGACCTAGCTAGATAATATTTTTATTGAAGTATGGTGTTGTTTAGGCGAAAAGGATATTTGTAGAGACAATTAAACCTTTTCTGGTACAAGTGGGTTTGCAATAGGGAAGTTCCCTAAGTCCATTCTTATTCGCTATGATATTGGACGAGATATCCAAACATGTTCGTGAAAGTATTTCATGGTGTGCGATTTAGTGGCGATATTTTGCTCATAGCCAAGACTAGTGATGTAGTAACTGCGAGGCTGGAGCATTGGAGGGCGACTCTAGAATGACTTGGCCAGGCTGCGAATAAGTCACTCCAAAACAGAATACCTATGGTGCAATTTTTAGTGGGGGGAGCAAGTAGGCGAATCTTAAGTGATCGCTAGCGAAGATGTTGTGGCAAAATGACCAAGTTCAAATATTAAGGATCAGTAGTTCAGAGTAATGGGGAGATTGATAAAGAAGTAACAAATCAAATGACTTAAATGAAAAGCAGCCACTAGGGTGCTATGTGATAGGAGTTTCTCGACTAGATTAAAAGGAAAATTCTATCGAGTTGCAGTTTGACCAACCTTATTGTATGGGATAGAGTTTTAGCCAATTAAGAATATAATTGATCATAAGATGACGTATTAGAAATGTGAATGTTAAGGTGAATGTGTGGACACGCCGGTATAATAAAATTAGGGATCATGTTTTGAAAGAGATGCTAAGGGTTATACTCATCTCCGCAAAGATGTGTGAAGCTAGATTGAGATGTTGTGCATGTGGGAAGGAATCCCTCGACGCGCCTGTGAGCGGGGTGGAAAGAATCACATATAGTTGATAAAAAGAGAGGTCGTGGTATGCCTAAGAAAACATTGGAGGAGCAAAATATGTATAAAAATGAGCGAGTTGCAGCTTTTAAAGGATTTGACTAGGGATAAATCTAATTAGAGACATACATCATATTTGTGTTCAAGACCTTGACCAGGTTCCTACTCCTACACATATATGTCACTTATGCCTTGTATATTATGATCATCTTTATATTTCTTTGGTCATGTTATTAGCTTTAATTGTTATCTTGCATTTCATGTTGCGTTTTCTATCTTGCTTTGCTTTTCTTTGGAGTCTTTTTTAAGTCGAGAGACTCTTTGGCTCCATCCTCCTATATAAGTATGATTTTCCGTCTTCAATCCATTCCCACTCTTTCTATGATCGAAATATACTATGGTATGATGATGTTACTGCTTATAAGTATGGCTTTGATACCACTCTATTATGAATAGTAGTTCGGCATTCAATATTCCAAGATTAATTATTTGTCATTTTTTTTCTTTATAAGTATGATTTATTGTCTTTTATTTTTAAATTTTATATGAGCGAAATACATATACACTAGGTTAAAAGATGTACTCACAAATATGGCTTAGTAATTCGGCATTCAATATTCTAAGATGAATTATCTGTATTTTTTATGGTCTCATAGAGAAAATTATAAATTAGGAGTATTAAATATTCGTAGGTCAATTTATGGTCAATTTTTATTGAGTAGTACAATACATGTGTCATGTTGCCCTTGAATTCCTTAGTTCACATGTTAGTATTAATATTAAACACCATAGTTCGCACTCATTAAAGTCAACAAGTACAACTGTTCAATTGTATTCGATTAATATGCTTGAAATTAGTGTACTCCTACGCTACTACTTGTTGTGATGCATGAAAACGTGTTCTTCTAATCAGCATGTCTTAAATGAGTGTGAGATATATAGCCTAATAATCTAATTAGGTTATTAGTGACTCCAATTAACTCCCTTGTTCTTTTCAATTAATCTGCTATATCTTTTTAAAAAATTCTCCCGCATTAAGTTCTGTTGGATATATATTCGTATGTGATTCTATATCAAAAAAATAGATAGAAGCTGACTAATATATAAACTTAGTGGGCTACTCTCCCTATTCCAATTGGGTTTAAGATGGAAGCTAATCAGCTTTGTGTGTAATAACCTTTTCTCTTGTGTAAGTCTTGTTAGACAAATATATAAGTGATTCAACTTCAAATTATTATAAGGCATTTAGAAAAGATGCCCAAAAATAAATCCAATCCGTAAAAGTTTGATCCAAAGTGGACAATATCATACTAATATGAATCATTTACAGTTGGTCCAAATTCTACCACAACTCTTGCTCGAACGAACAAGAGGACAATCTAACATATAGGAGCACTCAAATGAGCAAACTCGTTCAAAATCTACCATATTAAAACTTTGTATTTTTCTCGTTTGAGAGTGATCCATGTGCTTATACAAGTAACTTTTCTTACGCATGGAGATTGATGAATCAAAGGTTTTGGGGAAATGTTGATTTCTAGTAGCAAAAGCCTAGTTGGCTTTTTTCTGGGCCAAGATTGAAGACGAGTCGTCGTGGTTCATAGGGACTGAGGAATTTTCTAGTGGACAAAGCCGAGTCGGCGTCGATGGCATGTGAAGGACCACCGACTTGACGATAGATGCTGCCAAATTCGTGTTTTTGTCCAGAAGAATAAGCCGACTCGGCGCCATTGAAGATTACTAGGCAGCCGACTTGGCTGCGGGTATTTCTTCACGGGAGCAATTCTCTTCACTTGTTTTTGGCCGGTTATTTTGTTTTAATTAAGCAATTAACTTCTTTTATTGGGGATTCATTTATAAAACCCCATTTTAGGGTTAAGGCTTTTTATCATAAATTGAGAGAGATCACAAGAGAGTCATTGTAATTTGTGAGTGATATCTTGATTCATCTTGTAATTCTTTGCGATCATAGTGAAATTATTCGATCTCGATGCCGGTGGATGTAGCTATCACATTGATAGTGAACCACGTTAAATCTCTTGTCTTCGTTCTTGTTGTTTGGTTGAATTTTTTTGTTGTTTCATTATTATTCAACGATCTTATTTCTGCTGTCGCAAACCAGATATCATAGGACCATTTTTAACAATTTACCAAGGTTTACCGTCTTGGTCAATGATCAACACTAGTATTATAACATGTTAACGAGCAAAATTTGTCCTTCAAAAGCAGATCTTGAGGGATTGCAAGTGCTTAAATGGTTCTCAGTCTAGAATTTTGAAATAAATTTACTCTCTACACAATGTGTCACAATCAATTACAAGTATTTTAGAACGAGAACAGTAAATCTTAAAGATGAATAGAATTACATAATAATTATTAATGTTTAATAAATTTGGAAGTCTTAGGATAGCGAAGGGTACCAAAAAACCAGTCCATGAAAATGGTATAATTACCATAATTGTAACGACCAGCAGTATGATGAAAGGTATGAAATTTAGAATCCATGATAGGCCAAAGTTGAGTGTCACTTCTATCATGTACAACAACACCCCAAACAGCTTCTACCAGGAAAAGTCCCAAAAATGTTGTGAAATGTACTGGAACCAATATTAGTATCACACCATATGGAAATTCTTGTAATGCTCCATCCAATGGGTGCCCTGACCAACCTATTTTTTATGCAACAAACACATATACATACACTTTTTATTACATCATAATTTATAAATTTGGTGAATTAATTAAGTTTCTAAAACTTTTTTTTTTAGACAATCAAAAAGTATTTTATTTGATACTAAATTGTCCCATATGCTTTTCTTTTTACACTATTCAGTGATTAATATTGAGCTTTATTCTTAACGTATAATTAATTTATATCAGTGCCAAGTAGAATCTTGTTTAATTTGCCTAAATTTAAATTTATTAAAAAATTTTATAATTTTTAAGGATGCAAAATTAGAGTATTATAGGGTGAAATATGCACTAGATAGTAAAAAGTAAACACTAAAACAAAATTAATTTTTTTCGACATAGAATTTACCGGCATTAACAACAATGTCACTGATTTATATTTTTAGCGTAATAATTGTTGGTTTTTATTTTAAGTTTCACAACGTGATTTAGTGACACTTTATTTGGCATTTAGTGACATATGTAATTGTAATCAATAGTGGCATTTATAAGAAATGTTACTAGATCCGATGTAGCCAAAAGCTTTAGTATGCTTTTTTTTAAGTTGCTTAAAGGTCTAATAAATGTCATTAAATCTACTATATATACCATTAGAAATTTAAAGTAAATTAGATATTCTTAAATATATCTCACTAAAAAGATTTTTTTTTAGTGAAATGAGACATAAAGGCTAATAGAGGAATATTTTTTATATATGCTCCTTCATTTTCTTTTTGCTTGTGGCCCTCTAGCTATAATATATGGGTTAATATTTACTCTATAAATTATAATCTACTAACTTTCAGTCAAATTAAAGGTTAATTTAGGTCAAACTATTAATTGACACGTTAAAATATAATACTTGTTGGCTCATTTTATAGAACAACTAATTAAATTATGAAAAGACTATGTAAATAAGTAACGTTGTGAAAATTTTTATTGTGGTTTTCCTATCAATTTTTTTCCTAAAATTAGTAATTATTACCATTGTTGTTGCTATCTTGATTTTAATCTACGATCGAAATACACGCAAGGGATTCAAATTGTAAATAATATTGCAATGTTACTAGAATCTTACAATCCTAAATGAAATATAATTTCAAGTGGTAGAATTAGAACACAATTAAACATACCATCAACCCTATTATAACTAGTCGCTTAATCATCAATATTACTGATACATAAAAGTGTCAAAGCGGTCCCTTAATGTTACTATACATCGCAATCCTTTTCATTTTGTCGTCACCCCTTATGTATTGAACTTCTAATATTAACCCTGGATTCTTTTCAAACCTTCAATCTCTAACATCTCTCTAAAAACTCTCTTCGAATACTCAGAACTAAAACAAGCTTAAACAAAAACTCGAATTACTGTGGAAAATGAAAATAATCACCAAAATGATTCGGTAAGCATCGATAACGATCGTTAATTTAAAAAAACATGTGTTGAAATTTGATACATGTTCACTTTTTTGCTATAACTTTTAATAGGAAAATGAAATAATTGCAATGTTTGTGGCATTAGAACCTATGCTTCAAGATCTTTCCAATGATATATTATATGCCTAATTCCGATAACCGAACGAGAAATGACGATCGTTTAAACTTTATTTGTGCTGAAATTTGATACATGTTCAATCTTTTGGGCATAACTTTTTATAAAAAATCTTATTAATGCAAGGTTTATATCATTAGAAACTAGACTTCGAGAGCTTTCCAACGACATATTATATGCCCGATTCCGACAATCGAGAAAAAAAATGACAACCATTTAAAGTTTGCAGGGATTTTTAACATCTAGTCGCGCGCGACCGGACTGCGGTATGGTCACGAAAAACACACGACTCCACTGCAGTCCAGTCGCACGTTTTACACGACCATACCGCAGTACGGTCGCGCGCGACTGGATGTTAGACATTATTGCAAACTTTAAACGATCGTTATTTCTCACTTAATCGTCAGAATTGAGCATATAATATGTCGTTGAAAAGCTCTTGAAGTCTAAATTCTAATATTGCAAACTTTTCATTAATATGATTTTTCTATAAGAAGTTATGCCCAAAAGATTGAACATATATCAAATTTTAGCACAAGCAAATTTTAAACGATCATTATTTCTCGCTCGGTTATCGGAATTGGCTATAAAAATATCATTGGAAAGATCTTGAAGTCTGTGTTCTAATGCCGTAAACATTGCAGTAATGTGATTTTCCTATCAAAAGTTTTGGCCAAAAGAGTGATCATGTATCAAATTTCGACACAAAACGTCTGATTAGATTTACTTTCCAATTTAAAAAAGTTGTTTTCTTTTTAAAAATTAATATTTTTTATTTTATTTTAATTATTATTAAAAAATTTACTTTAGTAATAATATTGGTTGATTTTATAATTAAAAATAAATTTAAGGGCATTTTAGTAATTTCAATAAAAAAGAGGTGGCGACAAAATAAAAAGGGTGGCGAACTTTAAGGATTGGATTTCAGGTATGGTTATAAATTTCAATCTAGCTATTTCTAGGTTTGTTTAGCTTTAAGTCAAGTCATATCAAATGGGGTTTATAAACTACTTCTATTTATCTTTACCGGAGGAATTTTCTAACTTACATGCTAAGTGCATTAATTGTTGTGCCAAGCACCAAATCTCACAATGACGGAGGTGAGTTCGATCACCTCGTAGCATACTCAATGGCTTGCATGATTGAGAATGATGATGAGTGTGAATTGAAGTATAAAGTTATACGTTTTGGATCACTTGATGAAGTGATCAAAATGGATGGTTTGATGTGCTTTAATGAAGGCAAGAGAGTGCTTGAGGATAGCCTTGATTTATGCCCTGTTTGAGGCAAGACTTAAGAGGCCAAATGCTAGCTCGAGGCACCCAACATTCGAAAGAGGTTGCTCGTTTGAGCATGACTATAGCTCGTCCAAGCATGCTATAACAGAGGAGGAAACACGGCTTCCGTTTTAAGTGCCGTTTTGTTTGGGGTTTAAGCCCAATTTCTTCTAGGGTTTCTAATATGTATACTAGGCTATATAAGAGAGACTTAGAACATCATTTGGAGAAAAAATAGAGAATGAGGCTAATACACATAGAAGCAACTAGGGTTTATCACCAAGAGAATTCTTCATTGTATTAGTGAGTATGTGTGAGACCACCATTAAAGATGAGGTCTTTGCTTTGAGAAGTTGTTCTTAAAGCTTGTGTAGCTTGTCATTGATATATGTATTATTGAGTATATTAGTGAAAGTAATCTTTGTTTGAGGGGAGGTATCCTTATATACCTCATAAAGATTGTGTCTTTGTTCATTGTTGTTCTTGCTCTGTTTTTGGTTGGTTTCTTTGCACTTGTTTGTGAAGAAAATCATAATGCAGAAATAAAGATTTATTGGTTTTGAATACTTGGTTTGTATTATAAATTAACTAGATCAATAATAGCCCGTTTTTATACAAGGATTAAGAGGACTAAATAAGGAAATAAAATTTTCTATGAAATAATTACAAATCATAATATTCTATAATATTCTCTAAATGTATGCATAATATATTCCTACACTCCCCCTCAAGTTAGGTCGTCGGATCACCAATACCTAACTTGCACAAAGCAGCTTCAAAAGCTTCACCTGTAACTGCCTTTGTGAGAATTTCAGCTAATTGATCTTTGGATCGTACAAATGGAAGACTGATGACTTGCTTCTCAAGTTTCTCCTTTATAAAATGTTTGTCTATCTCCACATGCTTTGGTCGATCATGTTGAACTGGGTTAACTTAGATGTTGATGGCTGCTTCATTATCACAAAAATAATTTACAAGCTTCCTTTGGTGGGAATTTTAATTCGCACAAGAGTTTCTTGAGCCATAAAATCTCTGTTATTCCTTTGGCTATTCCCCTAAACTCTACGTCGGCACTTGAAAGAGCTACTACCTTCTGTTTCTTACTTCTCCAGGTGACTAGGTTCCCTCCTACCAGGGTAAAGTACCTGAGGTAGACTTCCTACTATCCTGATCTCCAGCCCAGTCTGCATCTGTTTAAGGCATGAGATCAAGATGATCATTTTTTCTAAAGAGGACCCCTCTGCTACTAGTGCCCATCAAATATCTAAGTATCCTCATTACTGCTTCCATATGTGATACTTGAGGAAGATACATGAATTTACTAACTACCCCAACGGCATATGAAATATCAGGTCTAGTATGGGATAGGTAGATGAGTTTTCCCTCTAACTTCTGATATTGTTCTTTATCGGCTAATTCTTCATCTTGTACTGTCTGAAGCCTATGGATGGCTACAATTGGCGTTTCAGTTGCTTACAATCAAGCATCCCAGCATCTGCTAGGAGATTAAGCATGTACTTCTTCTGATTGATGAAGATTCCTCGTTTTGACCTTAAAACTTCAATCCCAAGGAAATATTTTAGGTTTTCTAGGTCTTTCATTTCGAACTCCATGAACAACTTCTTCTTCAGATCACTAGTCTCTTCTTCATTGTTCCCAGTGATGACCATATCGTCAACATAGTTTATCAAACAAGTAATCCTTCCTTTCTCTTTCTTCAAGAACAAAGTGTGATCAGAGTTACTTTGCTCGTTCCCAAATTTCTTCATTGTTTGCAGTAAACCAACCAAACCATGCTCGCGGAGATTGTTTCAAGCCATATAATGCTTTCTTGAGTCTACACTCTTCTCCTGATCCATACTTATCTGAGAAGCCCGGTGGGGCTTTCATATAGACTTCTTCTTTAATTTCACCATGGAGGAAAGCATTTTTTACATCGAACTGGTACAACGGTCAATCTTTATTTGCAACGACTGAGAACATGACTCTGATTGTATCAATCTTGGCAACCGGGGAAAATGTTTCTGAGTAGTCTACCCCGTATGTCTGAGTATACCCTTTAGCTAGAAGTCAGGTTTTGTATCTCTTGATGGTCCCATTGGCATGATATTTGATCGAAAACACCCATTTACAGCCTATTGTTTTCTTCCCTTTGGGTAAATTACATTTCTCCCATGTGTTGTTCCTTTTGAGGGTTGCTATCTCATCTTCCATAGCCATCTTCCATTTCGGATTCTGAAGAGCTTCTATAGTGTTTCGGGGTATAAAACTCGAATACAGGGCGACATTAAAAGAAACAACAGATTGGGATAGATTATCAACATTACCCTGATTGATGGGGTATCGAGACAGTTGTGCTTCAAACTCAGGGTCATATCTCCATGGTGGAATACCCCTCATACTCCTTGGGGGTAACTCATATTTTCTAGGTGATATAACACTAAGAACATCATTAGAAATATCAATCAAAGGCTCATGAATTACCTCTTGTTCGGATTGCTCCCCAGATGCTTCAGACAATACATGAGTAGTCTGAGGAGGAGGATGTACTATATTTTCAGTGGCAACAACTGTGGGATTACCTACTTGCTCTGTAGGGTCATGATCAATTATAGGATCTAGATTGATAATAGTAGGATATATTAGCCAGCTTAAGTCATCACCACTCACAGTCTTCCCCTGAGGACTAAGCTGGGGATAGTAGTATGAACTCTCAAATAAGTCACAGTCCATGGTGGTATAGAGTTTGTTGTGGATTGGATCAAAACATCAATAGCCTTTTTGATTCACCCTATACCTAATGAAAACACACTTAACAGCACGAGGTTCACGTTTGTTCCGAGCTTGTTTGGAAAGGTGAACATATACAACATAACCAAATACTCAAGGACGTAAGGAATGAGAAGATAGAATAGTAGTATGGGTTTGAAGTGTTTCCAAGGGAGTTTTAAAGTGGAGAGCATTTGTGGGAAGGTGATTAGTCAGGTAAGTAGCAGTGGCAACTGCTACTGGCAAAAATTGAGCTGGGTCTTTGCTTAGACACATGCCTCACAATCCAGGGGTGCATTACAATTATTAAGAGATGGAAATAGATGTTTCAATTTGGTCTTTCGATATTCTAGATCTTGGTTTAGGGATTTGGTTTTTAATTTTGGGTAATAAGAATCCTGTGGTATAGACCTCTTTGTTGGTGTTTAACCACTTCGGTTGCGACAAAGGGATCGGTGATGTCTGCCGGATTCCAATTTCCATTATAGGTAAGTGCTTTTTTTTCTTCGGTAGATGATAAACCTGATATGGTGGGCCGGTTATTGGTCACCGGAAAATACCATTGGCTCTAATACCATGAAGAAAATCATAATGCGGAAATAAAGATTGATTTGGGTTTAAATACTTGGTTTGTATTATAATTTAACCAGAGCAATAATAGCTTGTATTTATACGAAGATTACGAGGACTAAAAAAGAAAACAAAATTTTCTATAGAATAATTACAAATTATAATATTCTATAATAATCTCTAAACATATGCATAATATATTCCTACATTTTGTGATAATTCTTCACCAAATATCAATACCCATTCACAACAATTTAACTATCTCTTTTCCCTATCTTACAACAACTTTGCTAGAAATATGTTATACTCCTAATTATGATCCTCATAAATTATTTATATCCATCTTTCTTCGGAATTCATGTACGTAATTTCCATCATTTTCAATCATTTTGGGAGTTAAATGACATAATTGGTCTAGATTAATTTTAGTATATATAACCTTATAGTTAAAGAAAAAAAAAACTAATAAATCTATATACTGATACATAAATAGGTGATCCTGAATTTTTTCCTTTTCCACATGGTAGACAACAAATTCACGTGGTTAATGGTGATCCTGAGCTTCCAACTTTTCCATGTCACGATAGTCAAAATATTAAATTTTTGGTTAAATTAAGTACTTATTTTGACTGGCTTACGAAATATGTTGTCAATTAGGGTGATCGTGAAGTTTTTTTTGAATAAAAAGTTATTATGTTTGAGAAAAATAATGTAAAGTTAACAAAAACACTTTTTTTTTGTCTACTATGTAGAAAAGTTGGAAGTTTAAGGTCACCAAGTGTATTAAAAAACATATTTGTCTTCCACTTTAAAAAGCCAATAATTCAGGATTATCACTTGAAATTTACCGGTAAAAGTGGTAGAACATACCTGTAAATGGAGAAATGATGTTCTCTTTACTATAACGATGATGAGATGCATGAATATACTTGTAAATAGGCTTGATATCATGCATTAATCGATGAGCCCAATAAACCCCAAATTCCACAATAAAAAGATAAATGATTGTGTAAATTACATAAGAAGGCCAACCAACATCACTTATTCGAGGGTAACATTGAGTCCAACCATTCTCAGCCATCCACTCGAAACCTGTTGAAAACAATGTGCTAAATGGTATTGATTGGTATGCTCCCAATGCTTGCCATACCATTTCTCTTTTTGAAGGCATCTTCTCTACAACAACATCCAAAAATAAATATTAATAATGGAAATGGAAATTTATAACAAAAAAAACTTTTTTGTGATAAAAGTTATATCACCATGGGAATGACATGGAACTTTTGATGAAATTTTACACTATTAATCATTCTCATTACCACCATTTAGTACTACTAACCAAACGGACCGTAAAAAAATTGAAATAGAGAGATGGCATTTTGATGGAGTTGATAGTTTATTGAAAATTTTAAAATAAAAATTTAGAACATAAAGAACCTATTAGGTTTAAATTTGCCTTAACGACTCAAGATATACAGAGTAGATAACCCATAAGTGATAGTAGTAGTCAGTAACGAAAATGAATTTAATTAAAAATTTAAAGAAAACCAAAACATATTTTTAAATAACCCAATTTAGCAATAAATTATGATAATATAATTTGAAGAAAGCACCTTTGGAAGACGAAGCATAGCGTTTCCAAAAGTTGAGGCAAAAGAAGGCAGTGAGTGGATATAATATAAAAGCAAAAAGAGTGGTTCGAAGCCAAGAGCTTATAAAGTGAGGCAACAAAGATGATATCTTCTTTGATAACACTATTTCATTATACCAACTTGTCTCCTCTAAAAACAACTTCATATACTCCTCCATTTTTTTTTTTTTGGCTTAAATTCTTAAGGGTTTGGGTACAAGTCACCTATATATCTTCTCACTACAAATGGCCCCACTTAGATTTGAAATTTTATTTGATTTTGTTATTATTAATTTTTAGATTTTGAAAATTTGACTTTTGATTCCATATTTATAATTATTTGGTTTTAGATAATAATGCATTATAGAAAACTAATTAATGTACTTATTAGATTATTTGTGTGTTTTCATTTTATTTCTATACAAATGTCAATGCAACAGCTAGTCTATATTAAATGATTTAATTTTTATAAGGTAAGTTTACATATTTTTGACTGTTTGAATTTTATTTAAGGGGATGATAATACTTAGCATTATAGTATTGACATATTATCTATATCCGTATAATAACAATAATAATTAACTATTTCTAAAACAAAACATCACTAAAATAAAATACCATTGACATCATTCCCTTTTAAAATTGCATATATATTACTTCCTCATATAAATTTTTTAAAAAACCACTGATGATATCATTATATATTAATCACATCCAATGTATTGTTGATTCCATAAAGATTTATTATTTCAAGTCCACACTATTATTTAAGTTGAGTGCTTTTTGATTTTTTATTCTATTGCAATATCTATAATGTTCTATTAACTCTTACTAAAATAAAACACGGCTCACATCATTATCTTTTAAATTGCTTATGTGTCAATTTCTCATAAAAAATTTTCCCTCTAAAATTTAATGATGATGTCATTGTTATTATTATCATCTTTGACTTACTACTTTCTTATTTTGAGTAAATTATTATTCTGATTAATTGTTTTTTTTTTTACTTTTTAAGTCAAATCGCAATTAATGTATTAGAAAACTAAATATTATATTTCATTTATTTCAATTATTCATAAAATATTTTCAATTTCATTTATTAAATGAATATTATTTAGTGTATTGGATATTTCAATTATATTTATTGAATGAATATTAGAAAGCTATATATAATATACTTATATTAGGATTTGTTTTTGTTATTTATACTCTTGGTTATTTAAATGCAATGCTTAATTCTAATATAATTTAGGTTGTAACTATCTTTATATAAGTCACTTATATTTTTTATGAGAAAAAAATTGTCTTTGTCGTTTAAACTAATAAAATAATTTAACATATTTCTATGTATTTATATTTGATTTTAAAGTGTATTATTAATAGTGATAATATTTAATACTTCTATAAACTAATGTAATAGTTATTTTTATAAGCAAAAATTATTATGTTATTTTTTATTAAAAGAAATTCATAATTTCATATTGTACTCAAGATACGAATCATTTTTTCTTTTATTCAAAATAAAAAAAAAAGTATAAATATAATTACACTGCGCACAATCCAAAATATGATATAATATACATAATGAATACAACTGTTTAGAGTGAAACAAAAATAACTACAATATACAATTTATTTCATTAAGTTTTAATTTCTTAATTTATACAAGTATGTCAGAAAATTTGATAAAGCCGTGCATCACACGACCACTATCTAGTGTATAGTAAAAATATCATCCTAGTAAATTTTCATTTATTTATAATAACTCTTTATTTTCTTTCAACTAAACAATATGCAAACAAAAGTTCTATAATTATGATATAACTTTTTAGGGGCATTCAATTAAGAAACCTTTCTCAAAGTAATATAAACCAAAATTTAATCATAAATTTACCTTAGACCTAAGTTTATAAAAATTTTAATTCTAACTTAAATCGAAAATCTTTCTTAGAATCAGATTGAAGAATCGGATCGTAGAATCAAATGATTCTACAATTTTTTTTTTAAAAAAGATATAATTACTTATGCATATTATATATTCATTTTTGTTGTATAAGAATACTTAAAATTCATTTAATATTTCAATAATATATCATTATTCAAAAATAACATATATATACATTTTCTTTGTGCATTTTTTATCTTATTTTTTGTATGAATTGATAAACGTAATAAGATTTACATTAATCATATACTCAATATTTTAATGAAACAAAAAATCACACTAACTAAATACAGTAACAATGATCCTCAATCAATTACACAACACCAAGTACATTGCTACATTATATAATTGGTTATCTAAGTCATATTATCTTGTAAAATTATTAAAGTCCTAACAATTTCATAATGTTGGAGTTTTGGTGTGACTTTGAGTGCACCAATAGTGTATGATGAGGTTGGTGATGTGTATATGTGTGTGTACGATGATGTGGGAGTCATTATAGACTTTCTGATGAGCTGCTCGACCCACGCTGTGGCATGCTCGATCGAGCCAGTTGGCTCGACCAGATTAGTGAGCATTCTGATCTGCTGCTCGACTGGAATACAAACCGCTCGACCAAGGCCATTTCGCTCGACCGTCGAGCAAGGGTCCAGAATGCACTCTGTTTTCTTGCACGATAAGTTTTACGGGAATGTTTTAATGTGGGCCTTTACTCAATCATTGGTATACGGCTACTACTATAAATAGGAGTCTCATACACTCACTTCAAGTTGATTCAAACCCTAGCTAAACACAAACCCATCTTCTTTATCTTCTCCAAGTGTAATACTTCTTTGTAAGAGTTCTTGAAAACTCCATTGTTTCTTCATATAATCAAGCAAGCTAACCACCACTGAGGACGTAGCCCACATTGGGGTGAACCTCGTAAATCTTGTGTCTTTGATTTTGCTTTCTTTCTTATTGTTTCTCATTACTTGTTATTGAAGTGTTGTTTACTTGCATTGAACACCCTTGTCATTGGTCTTGGGTGTATTCTAGGGATAAAGATTGAAACTTTAAACCCTAGTATGTTTGTTTTATCACATAACACTAAATGCAAAAACTCAATAATTTGAACACCAATTCTGTCATTGATAAGTAACTAACACCAAATGAAACCAAGTCTTAACTTGTAAGCTAGATTAAAACATAGCTCTAAGGTAGCAAGAATTTTTATCAAAAGGCTAAGATTGCCAACTCCTACGCATGTTGTTCATAAAACAACCATATTATCATCAAAAGTCTTAATTTAATCACTAAAAAGAAAAAATTTATCATTCTATGATTTTATACGATTCTAATGATTCTATGTGCGATTTTAACTGATTTTGATTTCAGTAACGATTTAATTGTTAGTGTGTCAATGACATTTTGAATTGCATTTTTTAACAACCATGCACAAAATTTTCATTTAATAAGTCTTTGACATGGTATCAGAACCAGCTAACAAGAGATCACAGTTCGAATATTAACCATCCCTTATTTAAAGTGGAATATATAGTGTTAGGCATAAGTAGAGTCTGTAATGGATCAACAGTTCTAACCCAAAGGGCTCTCATGTAAAAAAGCATGTTAGAATATAATATAACATATTTTTGAATCTCATCTATCAACTTCAACTTTTAGTAGAATTGTGGTTAATTCTTTGACAATATATATAAATCGTTAATGATTTGTTTGTCTAACAGTGCGTGAATCATTGTATTCATGAATCATGAAATATTATCTTTAAAAATCTAGCTAGCAGCAATATCTTTATTTAATAAAGAAAAACTGCTACAAAATAATAATTGTCTTGTTTGTATTAATTTTTCTAAACATGTTGGCCAACTAAAATGTATGTCAGCTCATAGAATTTATTAAAAAATCGTGGTTGGAGTTGTAATGCCGATGAGATAACAGTGCATGGATGGCAGGTTTTTATTAATTGGCATCAATAATAATAATAATAATGCTACCAATTATGCTTATTTAATTAGAGTGGTGAATCATTTACAATATCAATGGAAGGTGGTAGAAACAGGTGCCCATCCCCCCCATGCTCGCTAGCTAGATAACTAACATTTACTTCACCTACAATTCACTACAATGTGATGTATTGGGTCATGATCAGGTCAACAAAATTAGTTAGGAGTTTCAAAAAAATCCCATCTCAATAATACCATTTTTAAAACCATAACATTTTCTTATTCTTATCATATTATTTATTTATTTATATATATATATATATATATATATATATATATATATATATATATATATATATATATATATATATATATATATATATATATATATATATAAAAGAAGAGGATCACATGAAACCACTTAAATTGGTGAGAATAATATTTAACTTTTTTGTAAAATCACAATTCTAACAATTTTGTTGCTCGGAAATCACGTTCATCTATGTATCAAAAGTAGGATTATGTTTGCAATATAGTTTATATTATGATTTTCCATGGGATACAATTTTGAGTGTCAGATAAACGTTATCGAAAATTTCGCTAATCACATCAAATATAATTGAACATGATTCGTGTTGCAATGGAATTATTTATAGCTAATTGCGTAATGATCGAGTGACCATCTATGACTTCTCATAACAAAACAAGTCTTATAGGCCGTTATATGGCAATATATTTCATCTATAAATTAAGTATTAAAATTATAAGAAAACTTTGTCCATACAAAAAGGAGATTTTAATTTATCAATCCTCATCAATTGACCAAGAGCTAGTCTTATAAAAGACCACTTCTCAGTGATACGAGCTCACAACAAAATGTAATATATTGGGCAATTTAACCCATATTTAAAGTGCGTCTCACAGTAAAATCGTTTCATACAAGAATTTGTCGTGATCAATCACAATATTAAACTTAATTTCATAATTAACTAGGTTTTACATGATTAGCATTAAGCTTAGGATGGCGAAGGGTTCCAAAAAACCAGTCCATGAAAATGGTATAATTACCATAATTGTAACGACCAGATGTATGATGAAAGGTATGATAATTAGAGCCCATGATAGGCCAAGCTTTAGGATCACTTCTATCATGTATTATAACACCCCATACTGCTTCTACCAGGAAAAGTCCCAAAAATGTTGTGAAATGTACTGGTACAAACATCAATATTATTCCATAAGGAGTTTCTTGTAATGCTCCATCCAATGGGTGCCCCGACCAACCTGTTAAATTATTATTATTATCAGACGCGGAATAAAAATTGACAAATTTTTTAAAAATTTTGTGTATTTTCAAAAATTATAATATTTTTCTAACAGCTTTTAACTTAATACATTTAACATATACTACGTAATTTAGTATTAGAGTCCCTAATTTTTTAGGGTCATGTGTAGTCGAATAATATATTGAAGGTGCTAAGAATCTTTACTATTTATTATTATTAGATATAGAGCTATAGAAGAAGTTTCTTATTAATCATTTGATTTGTTCTGATATTCAATTTATTGTATTTATTATTTGATTTAGTTAATAATACATATAAACAATTTAGTAATACAAGTTTCTAATAAAGTACATATTTTATTAATTTTTGTATGTTCTTGACATAGGATTTTTGGTGTTGTTACTTTTGAAGTAAAATACGGTACACTAGGAAAGGGTTTATGAAAATTCAATATATATTGTCACTATTTTGGAAAAACCCAAATCTCAATATATAAGCACCATTTATTGTTGTTACGACATTTAGGCATTCACTAAAAATTATCAACAATTTAACGTAACAGAAAATCCAATATGATATGTATATATTTTAAAATAATAGATTATTATAGTAGTAACTTGTAAATTAACAAATGATTATTAAACTGATACATTTATTTCACCATAGGTATGTTTACTTTTATTAGTTCGCCATATATATATTTACTTTTTAATTGTAGGATGAATATCATCATCATCCTACCTAGTGTATCTCGCTCATAGAAAAATTATGGACAAGATCTCGGAAGAAAAGGACGGCAACAACTCATACCCATAAAGGAGAGCGCGGAAACTTTTTAATTGTAAGATGAATGACCTTATTAATTGAATTTCATACATTTGGGTAAGTATTGATAAATTTGTAATTAGACCTGTAAACAAGACTCAAATAGGAAATTAGTTGACTATATACACATAAATCCAACGAGTTTTCATCCTAAAATCAATTAAAAATAAAAGTTGTCCATTCAGTTTATAAGTTAAGTAGTCAGTGAGTCGATTTTCTCTAACTATTCAATATGAGATCTTAACAAATCAGGTGTTCAGAATATGTGAAATACCTGTAAATGGAGAAATGATGTTTTCTTTACTATAACGATGATGAGGTGCATGAATATACTTGTAAATAGGCTTAATATCATGCATTAATCGATGAGCCCAATAAACCCCAAACTCCACAATAAAAAGATAAATGATTGTGTAAATTACATAAGAAGGCCAACCAACATCACTTATTCGAGGGTAACATTGAGTCCAACCATTCTCAGCCATCCACTCGAAACCTGTTGAAAACAGTGTGCTAAATGGTATTGATTGGTATGCTCCCAATGCTTGCCATACCATTTCTCTTTTTGAAGGCATCTTCTCTACAACAACATCCAAAAATAAATATTAATAAATTTTTTTCCTTGACATTCTTTGAATAAACACACTTGAATAGGAAAAAGTAACTTTGGAGGTCATTAAAAATTTGTTATGAAAGTGATACTCCCTACTTGGCACGGTAAAAGTTGACCCGACCTGTTAACCCGACCTTAAACTAACTCGAAATAATTAAATGGGTTTGGGTTGAGATTTTTGACACAATTAATTAAATGGTTGACCCGACCTAATCTGTTTATTAATTCGGTTAGGTTCGGGTAAAAATTTCAAACTTGAAACAAACCTGTATAACCCATTTAATTAAACGTGTCAATTCTAAGTTAAATCAATAAGTACAACCTAAACTTAATTCATTTAATATTTTATTATTTTGTATAGTCCATACAAAATAAACAACAAAAAACCATTAAAATTAAAATTAAAATTAGATGTATTCAATGTTAAAAACCTTAAAATGAAAACAAAAAATTATCAATGGTATAAGTGGGTCAAAATCAGGTCGACCTGATCAGTTGCAAGTCAGGTCAAGGTGGTGATTTTCGACCCAATTAACTAAATGAGTTGGGTTTGAGTCAAGAGTTTTCCATCCTATTTATATATGACCCGAACTCGTACCCGACTCAACCTAAAATTTGTTTGACAGGCCTACTCCCTAGCCCCTATTTACTAGTATTATTGTCTCATCAGATTTTTATACGTTTGTCAATGTACATATTTAATCATTAACATCTCAATTTTTATTTAATAAAAAATTATAAAATATTAATGTTAATATAATATATATCGAAACAAATCAAATAAAATTCAATTTGACTGTGTTTTATCTTATAGAATAAAAATATAATACAAAAAAATAATATCAAAAAATCAAATTGAACTGTAATAGTGAATAAGAGGGAGTAACATATATGATATATATTAGAGTCTCAACTATTATCTTAAACTTTTAATGGAGTTAGTTTACGGAGAAGATTAAAAAAGTACAAGTATGAATCATATATGGTCCTCCCATATTGTGGAAATATTTGTTTTAAGTATGAGACTGAGAGAGACTTGTGTTGCATTTAAAATATAGCCTAAAAGAATCTCATCTGGGAGGTAATTTGATATAGTATATAATATGAAAGTCAATGTTATACTCCCTCCTATTCACCTTAGGAGTTTCATTTGACTTTTTACGGATTTTAAGGCGAGTCAAAAGTGGGACCATAAGGGTAGGAAAGAGAGTGGTATTATGGGTTTTTTAATGTAAGGAAGGAAAATTAGTATGGATAATGGAGGGTATAATTGAAAATAGGATAAAGTTACTAAGGGCATAAAAGTCAAAAACCCATACCAAAAATAGAAATGGGACAATTAAGATGACTTGACCATAAAAGAAAATAGGACATATAAGCTGAATAGGAGAGAGTAATAAACTAGTGATAAAATGAAAGTTTACTCAAGTTTTTAATAAGCTCTAACCTTAAAAGGCAAATGATAATATATGGCAGTTAGATAGCTAGTTTGGAGATGAATTTTCAAGAGAGGGTTACTCAATAAAATTGATTTGGGCTATATCTATATATTCTACCTATTTCTTAATTTGTTTACACATAAATTTAAATAAGATACAACATGATAAAGTTACTTTCTTATTTCCTATTACTAATATAATCTATAGTTAATTTTAACTCTTTTATCACAATGGAGGGAAGGGGAGCAAAGCCAAGGTAAACAAAGATTGGTGTATTTCCATCTTTAATCTTTCACAAAGTTATTTCTTGAAGATGACGTTTATCACCAAATGACTCAAGCCAAGGCACACCATATCATGGTGATGGAGCAATACAAAGAACGAGAAGATAGAAGTGTTTGAAGGGTTCCTTGAATAAGCAAAGGTGTCTTAATCTAGGTAAGAAGATGCACAAAGAATGCCTTGAACAAGGCATGGGATGCAAGAAAGGTGCCTTGAACGGGGAACACCAAAATTAAATGCTTGAGAGCAAGTGTTATTCGTTCGAGTACCCTGGTGCAGGGCCAAATACGACTTTTTTGATTTGATCTATGTTTGGAGATAAGTTGTCTACTTTGTCATAAGGTTATTCTATTTGCTTGGGGACTATATAAGGGCTCTAAATCAGATTGAAATGCAATGTAAGGAGGCTAATGCATAAGGAAAATAGGGTTGTTGAGTCCTAGAGTGTTCTCTTGTTAAAGTATGAGTGATCTCTATTTGAGATAAAAATGTAGATGAAATACATGTCTTTCTCATACATAATGCTAATAAATCTACTTAAAATAAGGAATAAATAAGATTCAAACTGGTAATCCTTATGTCATGTTGGTTTTACCATGTCAAGAAACCAACATAACCAAAAGCTAAAGTTAATAACCGAGAGCACGAATAAACAAAAAAACTACTGTGGGGTGTGAGCTTAAGCTATATACCTTTAGATGAAGAAGCATAGCGTTTCCAAAAGTTGACGCAGAAGAAGGCAGCTAAGGGATAAAGAAGAAATGCACATAGAGTTGTTCTAAGCCAAGACCTCAAAAAGTGAGGAAGCATTGAATGTAGCTTCTTTGGTAACACTATCTCATTATACCAATTTGTCTCCTCCATGAACATTTTCATATAATCCTCCATTTTTGTTCCCACTAATTAGCTTCTTTAAAGCTTTTCTTTGACCCAATTTTTGTGGGTATGTGATTTCTAGCTTTTTAGAGCTTATTACAGATTTATAAAAACTTAAATTTTACGTTCATGCATTATATTGAGAGAATAATAATTAGTTTGCAATTTAAAAACTGGGCGCATTTATTAATCCACATTGAATAGATTAAGTTCACATGATTAACAAGGAAAGAAAACGTTTAACTAGAAAGGTATCAAGTTGACCAAATCTCTAATCAAAATCGGCACTCAATTAGTAGCTTGAAAAATTAAAATTGTTTAAAAAAAATGTAATTGTTTTACGCAAATTCTTAAATGAGATAGTCTCATGGTAAGACGCGCTATCACGTTTATCCATGTACTTTTAGTGTATCAAGGTGATTACTTATAATTTTAAATTGATCAATTACAAAAATTGTGATAAATTTGGGCTTCTACACAAGACCCGCACAAGATGAGAGTTGACTGCACAGAAACCCGATTAGGTCCCATCTTAAAATCAGTTGGTACTAGAGAGAGAGTATCCCGTTAAGCTTATACGCTAGTCAATCTTTATTTAATTCTTCAATGTGGAATCAT